>NC_088236.1:44004732-44113185 GCF_036934945.1 Oncorhynchus masou masou
TTTACTGCTATGGACGACATCATAAGTGACTTGGACACTAGGTTCCAGAACACAGTGTTTTTACTGCTATGGACGACATCATAAGTGACCTGGACACTAGGTTCCAGAACACAGTGTTTTTACTGCTATAGACGACATCATAAGTGACCTGGACACTAGGTTCCAGAACACAGTGTTGTTACTGCTATGGACGACATCATAAGTGACCTGGACACTAGGTTCCAGAACACAGTGTTGTTACTGCTATGGACAAGATCATAAGTGACCTGGCCACTAGGTTCCAGAACACAGTGTTTTACTGCTATGGACGACATCACTAGGTTCCAGAACACAGTGTTTTTACTGCTATGGACGACATCATAAGTGACCTGGCCACTAGGTTCCAGAACACAGTGTTTTTACTGCTATGGAAAACATCATAAGTTTCCTGGACACTAGGTTCCAGAACACAGTGTTTTTACTGCTATGGACGACATCATAAGTGACTTGGACACTAGGTTCCAGAACACAGTGTTTTTACTGCTATGGATGACATCATAAGTGACTTGGACACTAGGTTCCAGAACACAGTGTTTTTTCTGCTATGGACGACATCATAAGTGACTTGGACACTAGGTTCCAGAACACAGTGTTTTACTGCTATGGACGACATCACTAGGTAACAGAACACAGTGTTTTTACTGCTATGGATGACATCATAAGTGACTTGGACACTAGGTTCCAGAACACAGTGTTTTTACTGCTATGGACGACATCATAAGTGACTTGGACACTAGGTTCCAGAACACAGTGTTTATACTGCTCTGGACGACATCACTAGGTTCCAGAACACAGTGTTTTACTGCTCTGGTCGACATCACTAGGTTCCAGAACACAGTGTTTTACTGCTCTGGACGACATCACTAGGTTCCAGAACACAGTGTTTTACTGCTCTGGACGACATCACTAGGTTCCAGAACACAGTGTTTTACTGCTCTGGACGACATCACTAGGTTCCAGAACACAGTGTTTTACTGCTCTGGACGACATCACTAGGTTCCAGAACACAGTGTTTTACTGCTCTGGACGACATCACTAGGTTCCAGAACACAGTGTTTTACTGCTCTGGACGACATCACTAGGTTCCAGAACACAGTGTTATACTGCTCTGGACAACATCACTAGGTTCCAGAACACAGTGTTTTACTGCTCTGGACGACATCACTAGGTTCCAGAACACAGTGTTTTACTGCTATGGACGACATCACTAGGTTCCAGAACACAGTGTTTTACTGCTATGGACGACATCACTAGGTTCCAGAACACAGTGTTTTACTGCTCTGGACGACATCACTAGGTTCCAGAACACAGTGTTTATACTGCTATGGACGACATCACTAGGTTCCAGAACACAGTGTTTTACTGCTCTGGACGACATCACTAGGTTCCAGAACACAGTGTTTTACTGCTCTGGACGACATCACTAGGTTCCAGAACACAGTGTTTTACTGCTATGGACGACATCACTAGGTTCCAGAACACAGTGTTTTACTGCTCTGGACGACATCACTAGGTTCCAGAACACAGTGTTTTACTGCTCTGGACGACATCACTAGGTTCCAGAACACAGTGTTTTACTGCTATGGACGACATCACTAGGTTCCAGAACACAGTGTTTTACTGCTATGGACGACATCACTAGGTTCCAGAACACAGTGTTTTACTGCTATGGACGACATCACTAGGTTCCAGAACACAGTGTTTTACTGCTCTGGACGACATCACTAGGTTCCAGAACACAGTGTTTTACTGCTCTGGACGACATCACTAGGTTCCAGAACACATTGTTTTACTGCTCTGGACGACATCACTAGGTTCCAGAACACAGTGGTTTACTGCTCTGGATGACATCACTAGGTTCCAGAACACAGTGTTTTACTGCTCTGGACGACATCACTAGGTTCCAGAACACAGTGGTTTACTGCTCTGGACGACATCACTAGGTTCCAGAACACAGTGTTTTACTGCTATGGACGACATCACTAGGTTCCAGAACACAGTGTTTTACTGCTCTGGACGACATCACTAGGTTCCAGAACACAGTGTTTATACTGCTCTGGAGGACATCACTAGGTTCCAGAACACAGTGTTTTACTGCTCTGGACGACATCACTAGGTTCCAGAACACAGTGTTTTACTGCTCTGGACGACATCACTAGGTTCCAGAACACAGTGTTTTACTGCTCTGGACGACATCACTAGGTTCCAGAACACAGTGTTTTACTGCTCTGGACGACATCACTAGGTTCCAGAACACAGTGTTTTACTGCTCTGGACGACATCACTAGGTTCCAGAACACAGTGGTTTACTGCTATGGACGACATCACTAGGTTCCAGAACACAGTGTTTTACTGCTATGGACGACATCACTAGGTTACAGAACACAGTGTTTTACTGCTATGGACGACATCACTAGGTTCCAGAACACAGTGTTTTACTGCTATGGATGACATCACTAGGTTCCAGAACACAGTGTTTTACTGCTATGGACGACATCACTAGGTTCCAGAACACAGTGTTTTACTGCTCTGGACGACATCACTAGGTTCCAGAACACAGTGTTTTACTGCTCTGGACGACATAACTAGGTTCCAGAACACAGTGTTTTACTGCTCTGGACGACATCACTAGGTTCCAGAACACAGTGTTTTTACTGCTCTGGACGACATCACTAGGTTCCAGAACACAGTGTTTTACTGCTCTGGACGACATCACTAGGTTCCAGAACACAGTGTTTTACTGCTCTGGACGACATCACTAGGTTCCAGAACACAGTGTTTTTACTGCTATGGATGACATCACTAGGTTCCAGAACACAGTGTTTTACTGCTATGGACGACATCATAAGTGACCTGGACACTAGGTTCCAGAACACAGTGTTTTTACTGATATGGACGACATCATAATTGACCTGGACACTAGGTTCCAGAACACAGTGTTTTTACTGCTATAGACGACATCATAAGTGACCTGGACACTAGGTTCCAGAACACAGTGTTGTTACTGCTATGGACGACATCATAAGTGACTTGGACACTAGGTTCCAGAACACAGTGTTTTTACTGCTATGGACGACATCATAAGTGACCTGGACACTAGGTTCCAGAACACAGTGTTTTTACTGCTATAGACGACATCATAAGTGACCTGGACACTAGGTTCCAGAACACAGTGTTGTTACTGCTATGGATGACATCATAAGTGACCTGGACACTAGGTTCCAGAACACAGTGTTGTTACTGCTATGGACAAGATCATAAGTGACCTGGCCACTAGGTTCCAGAACACAGTGTTTTACTGCTATGGACGACATCACTAGGTTCCAGAACACAGTGTTTTTACTGCTATGGACGACATCATAAGTGACCTGGCCACTAGGTTCCAGAACACAGTGTTTTTACTGCTATGGAAAACATCATAAGTGACCTGGACACTAGGTTCCAGAACACAGTGACCTGACGACATCACTAGGTTCCAGAACACAGTGTTTTTACTGCTATGGACGACATCATAAGTGACCTGGACACTAGGTTCCAGAACACAGTGTTTTTTCTGCTATGGACGACATCATAAGTGACTTGGACACTAGGTTCCAGAACACAGTGTTTTACTGCTATGGACGACATCACTAGGTAACAGAACACAGTGTTTTTACTGCTATGGATGACATCATAAGTGACTTGGACACTAGGTTCCAGAACACAGTGTTTTTACTGCTATGGACGACATCATAAGTGACCTGGACACTAGGTTCCAGAACACAGTGTTTTTACTGATATGGACGACATCATAAGTGACCTGGACACTAGGTTCCAGAACACAGTGTTTTTACTGCTATGGACGACATCATAAGTGACTTGGACACTAGGTTCCAGAACACAGTGTTTTACTGCTATGGACGACATCACTAGGTTCCAGAACACAGTGTTTTTACTGCTATGGGCGACATCACTAGGTTCCAGAACACAGTGTTTTTACTGCTATGGACGACATCATAAGTGACCTGGCCACTAGGTTCCAGAACACAGTGTTTTTACTGCTATGGAAAACATCATAAGTGACCTGGACACTAGGTTCCAGAACACAGTGTTTTTACTGCTATGGACGACATCATGAGTGGCCTGGACACTAGGTTCAAGAACACAGTGTTTTTACTGCTATGGATGACATCATAAGTGACTTGGACACTAGGTTCCAGAACACAGTGTTTTTTCTGCTATGGACGACATCATAAGTGACTTGGACACTAGGTTCCAGAACACAGTGTTTTACTGCTATGGACGACATCACTAGGTTCCAGAACACAGTGTTTTTACTGCTATGGACGACATCATAAGTGACCTGGACACTAGGTTCCAGAACACAGTGTTTTTACTGCTATGGATGACATCATAAGTGACCTGGACACTAGGTTCCAGAACACAGTGTTTTTACTGCTATGGACAACATCATAAGTGACTTGGACACTAGGTTCCAGAACACAGTGTTTTTACTGCTATAGACGACATCATTAGTGACCTGGACACTAGGTTCCAGAACACAGTGTTTTTTCTGCTATGGACGACATCATAAGTGACTTGGACACTAGGTTCCAGAACACAGTGTTTTACTGCTATGGACGACATCACTAGGTTCCAGAACACAGTGTTTTTACTGCTATGGACGACATCATAAGTGACCTGGACACTAGGTTCCAGAACACAGTGTTTTTACTGCTATGGATGACATCATAAGTGACCTGGATACTAGGTTCCAGAACACAGTGTTTTTACTGCTATGGACAACATCATAAGTGACTTGGACACTAGGTTCCAGAACACAGTGTTTTTACTGCTATGGACGACATCATAAGTGACTTGGACACTAGGTTCCAGAACACAGTGTTTTTACTGCTATGGACGACATCATAAGTGACCTGGACACTAGGTTCCAGAACACAGTGTTTTTACTGCTATAGACGACATCATAAGTGACCTGGACACTAGGTTCCAGAACACAGTGTTGTTACTGCTATGGACAAGATCATAAGTGACCTGGCCACTAGGTTCCAGAACACAGTGTTTTACTGCTATGGACGACATCACTAGGTTCCAGAACACAGTGTTTTTACTGCTATGGACGACATCATAAGTGACCGGGCCACTAGGTTCCAGAACACAGTGTTTTTACTGCTATGGAAAAAATCATAAGTTTCCTGGACACTAGGTTCCAGAACACAGTGTTTTTACTGCTATGGACGACATCATAAGTGACTTGGACACTAGGTTCCAGAACACAGTGTTTTTACTGCTATGGATGACATCATAAGTGACTTGGACACTAGGTTCCAGAACACAGTGTTTTTTCTGCTATGGACGACATCATAAGTGACTTTGACACTAGGTTCCAGAACACAGTGTTTTACTGCTATGGACGACATCACTAGGTAACAGAACACAGTGTTTTTACTGCTATGGATGACATCATAAGTGACTTGGACACTAGGTTCCAGAACACAGTGTTTTTACTGCTATGGACGACATCATAAGTGACTTGGACACTAGGTTCCAGAACACAGTGTTTATACTGCTATGGACGACATCACTAGGTTCCAGAACACAGTGTTTTACAGCTCTGGTCGACATCACTAGGTTCCAGAACACAGTGTTTTACTGCTATGGACGACATCACTAGGTTCCAGAACACAGTGTTTTACTGCTCTGGACGACATCACTAGGTTCCAGAACACAGTGTTTATACTGCTATGGAAAACATCATAAGTGACCTGGACACCAGGTTCCAGAAAACAGTGTTTTTACTGCTATGGACGACATCATAAGTGACCTGGCCACTAGGTTCCAGAACACAGTGTTTTTACTGCTATGGAAAACATCATAAGTGACCTGGACACTAGGTTCCAGAACACAGTGTTTTTACTGCTATGGACGACATCATGAGTGGCCTGGACACTAGGTTCAAGAACACAGTGTTTTTACTGCTATGGATGACATCATAAGTGACTTGGACACTAGGTTCCAGAACACAGTGTTTTTTCTGCTATGGACGACATCATAAGTGACTTGGACACTAGGTTCCAGAACACAGTGTTTTACTGCTATGGACGACATCACTAGGTTCCAGAACACAGTGTTTTTACTGCTATGGACGACATCATAAGTGACCTGGACACTAGGTTCCAGAACACAGTGTTTTTACTGCTATGGATGACATCATAAGTGACCTGGATACTAGGTTCCAGAACACAGTGTTTTTACTGCTATGGACAACATCATAAGTGACTTGGACACTAGGTTCCAGAACACAGTGTTTTTACTGCTATGGACAACATCATAAGTGACTTGGACACTAGGTTCCAGAACACAGTGTTTTTACTGCTATAGACGACATCATAAGTGACCTGGACACTAGGTTCCAGAACACAGTGTTTTTACTGCTATAGACGACATCATAAGTGACCTGGACACTAGGTTCCAGAACACAGTGTTTTTACTGCTATGGATGACATCATAAGTGACCTGGACACTAGGTTCCAGAACACAGTGTTGTTACTGCTATGGACAACATTATAAGTGACTTGGACACTAGGTTCCAGAACACAGTGTTTTTACTGCTATAGACGACATCATAAGTGACCTGGACACTAGGTTCCAGAACAGAGTGTTTTTACTGCTATGGACGACATCATAAGTGACTTGGACACTAGGTTCCAGAACACAGTGTTTTTACTGCTATGGACGACATCATAAGTGACCTGGACACTAGGTTCCAGAACACAGTGTTTTACTGCTATAGACGACATCATAAGTGACCTGGACACTAGGTTCCAGAACACAGTGTTGTTACTGCTATGGACGACATCATAAGTGACCTGGACACTAGGTTCCAGAACACAGTGTTGTTACTGCTATGGACAAGATCATAAGTGACCTGGCCACTAGGTTCCAGAACACAGTGTTTTACTGCTATGGACGACATCACTAGGTTCCAGAACACAGTGTTTTTACTGCTATGGACGACATCATAAGTGACCTGGCCACTAGGTTCCAGAACACAGTGTTGTTACTGCTATGGACAACATTATAAGTTTCCTGGACACTAGGTTCCAGAACACAGTGTTTTTACTGCTATGGACGACATCATAAGTGACTTGGACACTAGGTTCCAGAACACAGTGTTTTTACTGCTATGGATGACATCATAAGTGACTTGGACACTAGGTTCCAGAACACAGTGTTTTTCTGCTATGGACGACATCATAAGTGACTTGGACACTAGGTTCCAGAACACAGTGTTTTACTGCTATGGACGACATCACTAGGTAACAGAACACAGTGTTTTTACTGCTATGGATGACATCATAAGTGACTTGGACACTAGGTTCCAGAACACAGTGTTTTTACTGCTATGGACGACATCATAAGTGACTTGGACACTAGGTTCCAGAACACAGTGTTTTACTGCTCTGGACGACATCACTAGGTTCCAGAACACAGTGTTTTACTGCTCTGGACGACATCACTAGGTTCCAGAACACAGTGTTTTACTGCTCGACATCAGGTTCCAGAACACAGTGTTTTACTGCTCTGGACGACATCACTAGGTTCCAGAACACAGTGTTTTACTGCTCTGGACGACATCACTAGGTTCCAGAACACAGTGTTTTACTGCTCTGGATGACATCACTAGGTTCCAGAACACAGTGTTTTACTGCTATGGACGACTGCCAGAACACAGTGTTTTACTGGACGACATCACTAGGTTCCAGAACACAGTGTTTTACTGCTCTGGACGACATCACTAGGTTCCAGAACACAGTGTTTTACTGCTCTGGACGACATCACTAGGTTCCAGAACACAGTGTTTATACTGCTCTGGACGACATCACTAGGTTCCAGAACACAGTGTTTTACTGCTCTGGACGACATCACTAGGTTCCAGAACACAGTGTTTATACTGCTATGGACGACATCACTAGGTTCCAGAACACAGTGTTTTACTGCTATGGACGACATCACTAGGTTCCAGAACACAGTGTTTTACTGCTATGGACGACATCACTAGGTTCCAGAACACAGTGTTTTACTGCTATGGACGACATCACTAGGTTCCAGAACACAGTGTTTTACTGCTCTGGACGACATCACTAGGTTCCAGAACACAGTGTTTTACTGCTATGGACGACATCACTAGGTTCCAGAACACAGTGTTTTACTGCTCTGGACGACATCACTAGGTTCCAGAACACAGTGTTTTACTGCTCTGGACGACATCACTAGGTTCCAGAACACAGTGTTTTACTGCTCTGGACGACATCACTAGGTTCCAGAACACAGTGTTTTACTGCTCTGGACGACATCACTGCTCTGGACGACATCACTAGGTTCCAGAACACAGTGTTTTACTGCTCTGGACGACATCACTAGGTTCCAGAACACAGTGTTTTACTGCTATGGACGACATCACTAGGTTCCAGAACACAGTGTTTTACTGCTCTGGACACTCACTAGGTTCCAGAACACAGTGTTTTACTGCTCTGGAGTGACATCACTAGGTTCCAGAACACAGTGTTTTACTGCTCTGGACGACATCACTAGGTTCCAGAACACAGTGTTTTACTGCTCTGACGACATCACTAGGTTCCAGAACACAGTGTTTTACTGCTATGGATGACATCACTAGGTTCCAGAACACAGTGTTTTACTGCTATGGACGACATCACTAGGTTCCAGAACACAGTGTTTTACTGCTCTGGACGACATCACTAGGTTCCAGAACACAGTGTTTTACTGCTCTGGACGACATCACTAGGTTCCAGAACACAGTGTTTTACTGCTCTGGACGACATCACTAGGTTCCAGAACACAGTGTTTTACTGCTCTGGACGACATCACTAGGTTCCAGAACACAGTGTTTTTACTGCTCTGGACGACATCATCTGGTTCCAGAACACAGTGTTTTACTGCTCTGGACGACATCACTAGGTTCCAGAACACAGTGTTTTACTGCTCTGGACGACATCATAAGTGACCTGGACACTAGGTTCCAGAACACAGTGTTTTTACTGATATGGACGACATCATAATTGACCTGGACACTAGGTTCCAGAACACAGTGTTTTTACTGCTATGGACGACATCATAAGTGACCTGGACACTAGGTTCCAGAACACAGTGTTTTACTGCTATGGACGACATCATAAGTGACTTGGACACTAGGTTCCAGAACACAGTGTTTTTACTGCTATGGACGACATCATAAGTGACCTGGACACTAGGTTCCAGAACACAGTGTTTTTACTGCTATGGACAACATCATAAGTTTCCTGGACACTAGGTTCCAGAACACAGTGTTTTTACTGCTATGGATGACATCATAAGTGACCTGGACACTAGGTTCCAGAACACAGTGTTTTTACTGCTATGGACGACATCATAAGTGACCTGGACACTAGGTTCCAGAACACAGTGTTTTACTGCTATGGACGACATCACTAGGTTCCAGAACACAGTGTTTTTACTGCTATGGACGACATCATAAGTGACCTGGCCACTAGGTTCCAGAACACAGTGTTTTTACTGCTATGGAAAACATCATAAGTGACCTGGACACTAGGTTCCAGAACACAGTGTTTTTACTGCTATGGACGACATCATAAGTGACCTGGACACTAGGTTCCAGAACACAGTGTTTTTACTGCTATGGATGACATCATAAGTGACTTGGACACTAGGTTCCAGAACACAGTGTTTTTACTGCTATGGACGACATCATAAGTGACTTGGACACTAGGTTCCAGAACACAGTGTTTTACTGCTCTGGACGACATCACTAGGTTCCAGAACACAGTGTTTTTACTGCTCTGGACGACATTACTAGGTTCCAGAACACAGTGTTTTACTGCTCTGGACGACATCACTAGGTTCCAGAACACAGTGTTTTACTGCTCTGGACGACATCACTAGGTTCCAGAACACAGTGTTTTTACTGCTATGGATGACATCACTAGGTTCCAGAACACAGTGTTTTACTGCTATGGACGACATCATAAGTGACCTGGACACTAGGTTCCAGAACACAGTGTTTTTACTGCTATGGACGACATCATAAGTGACCTGGACACTAGGTTCCAGAACACAGTGTTTTTACTGCTATGGACGACATCATAAGTGACCTGGACACTAGGTTCCAGAACACAGTGTTTTTCCAGAACTGCTATGGACGACATCATAAGTGACCTGGACACTAGGTTCCAGAACACAGTGTTTTTACTGCTATGGACGACATCATAAGTGACCTGGACACTAGGTTCCAGAACACAGTGTTGTTACTGCTATGGACGACATCATAAGTGACCTGGACACTAGGTTCCAGAACACAGTGTTGTTACTGCTATGGACAAGATCATAAGTGACCTGGCCACTAGGTTCCAGAACACAGTGTTTTACTGCTATGGACGACATCACTAGGTTCCAGAACACAGTGTTTTTACTGCTATGGACGACATCATAAGTGACCTGGCCACTAGGTTCCAGAACACAGTGTTTTTACTGCTATGGAAAACATCATAAGTGACCTGGACACTAGGTTCCAGAACACAGTGTTTTTACTGCTATGGACGACATCATAAGTGACCTGGACACTAGGTTCCAGAACACAGTGTTTTTACTGCTATGGATGACATCATAAGTGACTTGGACACTAGGTTCCAGAACACAGTGTTTTTTCTGCTATGGACGACATCATAAGTGACTTGGACACTAGGTTCCAGAACACAGTGTTTTACTGCTATGGACGACATCACTAGGTTCATCATAGAAGGTTCCAGAACACAGTGTTTTTACTGCTATGGACGACATCATAAGTGACTTGGACACTAGGTTCCAGAACACAGTGTTTTACTGCTCTGGACGACATCACTAGGTTCCAGAACACAGTGTTTTACTGCTCTGGACGACATCACTAGGTTCCAGAACACAGTGTTTTACTGCTCTGGACGACATAACTAGGTTCCAGAACACAGTGTTTTACTGCTCTGGACGACATCACTAGGTTCCAGAACACAGTGTTTTACTGCTCTGGACGACATCACTAGGTTCCAGAACACAGTGTTTTACTGCTCTGGACGACATCACTAGGTTCCAGAACACAGTGTTTTACTGCTCTGGACGACATCACTAGGTTCCAGAACACAGTGTTTTACTGCTCTGGACGACATCACTAGGTTCCAGAACACAGTGTTTTACTGCTCTGGACGACATCATAGGTTCCAGAACACAGTGTTTTACTGCTATGGACACATCACTAGGTTCCAGAACACAGTGTTTTACTGCTATGGAAAACATCATAAGTGACCTGGACACTAGGTTCCAGAAAACAGTGTTTTTACTGCTATGGACGACATCATAAGTGACCTGGACACTAGGTTCCAGAACACAGTGTTTTTACTGCTATGGAAAACATCATAAGTGACCTGGACACTAGGTTCCAGAACACAGTGTTTTTACTGCTATGGACGACATCATAAGTGACCTGGACACTAGGTTCCAGAACACAGTGTTTTTACTGCTATGGATGACATCATAAGTGACTTGGACACTAGGTTCCAGAACACAGTGTTTTTTCTGCTATGGACGACATCATAAGTGACTTGGACACTAGGTTCCAGAACACAGTGTTTTACTGCTATGGACGACATCACTAGGTAACAGAACACAGTGTTTTTACTGCTATGGATGACATCATAAGTGACTTGGACACTAGGTTCCAGAACACAGTGTTTTTACTGCTATGGACGACATCATAAGTGACTTGGACACTAGGTTCCAGAACACAGTGTTTATACTGCTCTGGAGAACACTAGGTTCCAGAACACAGTGTTTTACTGCTCTGGACGACATCACTAGGTTCCAGAACACAGTGTTTTACTGCTCTGGACGACATCACTAGGTTCCAGAACACAGTGTTTTACTGCTCTGGACGACATAACATCATAGAACACAGTGTTTTACTGCTCTGGACACACTAGGTTCCAGAACACAGTGTTTTACTGCTCTGGACGACATCACTAGGTTCCAGAACACAGTGTTTTACTGCTCTGGACGACATCACTAGGTTCCAGAACACAGTGTTTTACTGCTCTGGACATCACTAGGTTCCAGAACACAGTGTTTTACTGCTCTGGACGACATCACTAGGTTCCAGAACACAGTGTTTTACTGCTATGGACGACATCACTAGGTTCCAGAACACAGTGTTTTACTGCTATGGACATCATAAGTGACATCACTAGGTTCCAGAACACAGTGTTTTTACTGCTATGGACGACATCATAAGTGACACTAGGTTCCAGAACACAGTGTTTTTACTGCTATGGACGACATCATAAGTGACCTGGACACTAGGTTCCAGAACACAGTGTTTTTACTGCTATGGACGACATCATAAGTGACCTGGACACTAGGTTCCAGAACACAGTGTTTTTACTGCTATGGATGACATCATAAGTGACTTGGACACTAGGTTCCAGAACACAGTGTTTTTACTGCTATGGACGACATCATAAGTGACTTGGACACTAGGTTCCAGAACACAGTGTTTTACTGCTATGGACGACATCACTAGGTAACAGAACACAGTGTTTTTACTGCTATGGACATCACATCATAAGTGTTTTTACTGCTGGACACTAGGTTCCAGAACACAGTGTTTTTACTGCTATGGACACATCATAAGTGACTTGGACACTAGGTTCCAGAACACAGTGTTTTTCACTAGGTTCCAGAACACAGTGTTTTACTGCTCTGTTTTACTGCTATGGACGACATCACTAGGTTCCAGAACACAGTGTTTTACTGCTCTGGACGACATCACTAGGTTCCAGAACACAGTGTTTTACTGCTATGGACGACATCACTAGGTTCCAGAACACAGTGTTTTACTGCTCTGGACACATCACTAGGTTCCAGAACACAGTGTTTTACTGCTATGGACGACATCACTAGGTTCCAGAACACAGTGTTTTACTGCTCATCATAAGGACCTGGACACTAGGTTCCAGAACACAGTGTTTTACTGCTCTGGACGACATCACTAGGACATCACTAGGTTCCAGAACACAGTGTTTTACTGCTATGGACGACATCATAAGTGACCTGGACACTAGGTTCCAGAACACAGTGTTTTTACTGCTAGGTTCCAGAACACAGTGTTTTACTGCTATGGACGACATCACTACACTAGGTTCCAGAACACAGTGTTTTTACTGCTATGGACGAGAACATCACTAGGTTCCAGAACACAGTGTTTTACTGCTCTGGACGACATCACTAGGTTCCAGAACACAGTGTTTTACTGCTCTGGACGACATCACTAGGTTCCAGAACACAGTGTTTTACTGCTCTGGACGACATCACTAGGTTCCAGAACACAGTGTTTTACTGCTCTGGACGACATCACTAGGTTCCAGAACACAGTGTTTTACTGCTATGGACGACATCACTAGGTTCCAGAACACAGTGTTTTACTGCTATGGAAAACATCATAAGTGACCTGGACACTAGGTTCCAGAACACAGTGTTTTTACTGCTATGGACGACATCATAAGTGACCTGGACACTAGGTTCCAGAACACAGTGTTTTTACTGCTATGGAAAACATCATAAGTGACCTGGACACTAGGTTCCAGAACACAGTGTTTTTACTGCTATGGACGACATCATAAGTGACCTGGACACTAGGTTCCAGAACACAGTGTTTTTACTGCTATGGATGACATCATAAGTGACTTGGACACTAGGTTCCAGAACACAGTGTTTTTTCTGCTATGGACGACATCATAAGTGACTTGGACACTAGGTTCCAGAACACAGTGTTTTACTGCTATGGACGACATCACTAGGTTCCAGAACACAGTGTTTTTACTGCTATGGATGACATCATAAGTGACTTGGACACTAGGTTCCAGAACACAGTGTTTTTACTGCTATGGACGACATCATAAGTGACTACACTAGGTTCCAGAACACAGTGTTTTTACTGCTCTGGACGACATCACTAGGTTCCAGAACACAGTGTTTTACTGCTCTGGACGACATCACTAG
This sequence comes from Oncorhynchus masou masou, assembly GCF_036934945.1. Lineage (NCBI taxonomy): Eukaryota > Metazoa > Chordata > Actinopteri > Salmoniformes > Salmonidae > Oncorhynchus > Oncorhynchus masou. The sequence goes on from NC_088236.1 coordinate 44,018,872, forward strand.
GTTCCAGAACACAGTGTTTATACTGCTCTGGACGACATCACTAGGTTCCAGAACACAGTGTTTTACTGCTCTGGACGACATCACTAGGTTCCAGAACACAGTGTTTTACTGCTATGGACGACATCACTAGGTTCCAGAACACAGTGTTTTACTGCTCTGGACGACATCACTAGGTTCCAGAACACAGTGTTTATACTGCTATGGACGACATCACTAGGTTCCAGAACACAGTGTTTTACTGCTCTGGACGACATCACTAGGTTCCAGAACACAGTGTTTTACTGCTCTGGACGACATCACTAGGTTCCAGAACACAGTGTTTTACTGCTATGGACGACATCACTAGGTTCCAGAACACAGTGTTTTACTGCTATGGACATCATAAGTGACCTGGACACTAGGTTCCAGAACACAGTGTTTTTACTGCTATGGACGACATCATAAGTGACCTGGACACTAGGTTCCAGAACACAGTGTTTTTACTGCTATGGACGACATCATAAGTGACCTGGACACTAGGTTCCAGAACACAGTGTTTTTACTGCTATGGACGACATCATAAGTGACCTACACTAGGTTCCAGAACACAGTGTTTTTACTGCTATGGATGACATCATAAGTGACTTGGACACTAGGTTCCAGAACACAGTGTTTTTTCTGCTATGGACGACATCATAAGTGACTTGGACACTAGGTTCCAGAACACAGTGTTTTACTGCTATGGACGACATCATAAACAGAACACAGTGACTACATCATAGGTTCCAGAACACAGTGTTTTACTGCTATGGACGACATCATAAGTGACTTGGACACTAGGTTCCAGAACACAGTGTTTTACTGCTCTGGACGACATCACTAGGTTCCAGAACACAGTGTTTTACTGCTCTGGACGACATCACTAGGTTCCAGAACACAGTGTTTTACTGCTCTGGACGACATCACTAGGTTCCAGAACACAGTGTTTTACTGCTCTGGACGACATCACTAGGTTCCAGAACACAGTGTTTTACTGCTCTGGACGACATCACTAGGTTCCAGAACACAGTGTTTTACTGCTCTGGACGACATCACTAGGTTCCAGAACACAGTGTTTTACTGCTCTGGACGACATCACTAGGTTCCAGAACACAGTGTTTTACTGCTCTGGACGACATCACTAGGTTCCAGAACACAGTGTTTTACTGCTATGGACGACATCACTAGGTTCCAGAACACAGTGTTTTACTGCTATGGACGACATCACTAGGTTCCAGAACACAGTGTTTTACTGCTGGACACATCACTAGTTCCAGAACACAGTGTTTTACTGCTATGGACGACATCACTAGGTTCCAGAACACAGTGTTTTACTGCTGGACGACATCACTAGGTTCCAGAACACAGTGTTTTACTGCTATGGACGACATCACTAGGTTCCAGAACACAGTGTTTTACTGCTCTGGACGACATCACTAGGTTCCAGAACACAGTGTTTTACTGCTCTGGACGACATCACTAGGTTCCAGAACACAGTGTTTTACTGCTCTGGATGACATCACTAGGTTCCAGAACACAGTGTTTTACTGCTCTGGACGACATCACTAGGTTCCAGAACACAGTGTTTTACTGCTCTGGACGACATCACTAGGTTCCAGAACACAGTGTTTTACTGCTCTGGACGACATCACTAGGTTCCAGAACACAGTGTTTTACTGCTCTGGACGACATCACTAGGTTCCAGAACACAGTGTTTTACTGCTATGGACGACATCACTAGGTTCCAGAACACAGTGTTTTACTGCTATGGACGACATCACTAGGTTCCAGAACACAGTGTTTATACTGCTATGGACGACATCACTAGGTTCCAGAACACAGTGTTTTACTGCTATGGACGACATCACTAGGTTCCAGAACACAGTGTTTTACTGCTCTGGACACACTAGGTTCCAGAACACAGTGTTTTACTGCTATGTTCACAGAGAACACAGTGTTTTACTGCTCTGGACGACATCACTAGGTTCCAGAACACAGTGTTTTACTGCTCTGGACGACATCACTTGGTTCCAGAACTAGGTTCCAGAACACAGTGTTTTACTGCTGCTATAGGTTCCAGAACACAGTGTTTTACTGCTCTGGACGACATCACTAGGTTCCAGAACACAGTGTTTTTACTGCTATGGATGACATCACTAGGTTCCAGAACACAGTGTTTTACTGCTATACATCATAAGGTTCCAGAACACAGTGTTTTTACTGCTATGGACGACATCATAAGTGACCTGGACACTAGGTTCCAGAACACAGTGTTTTTACTGCTATGGACGACATCATAAGTGACTTGGACACTAGGTTCCAGAACACAGTGTTTTTACTGCTATGGACGGTTCCAGAACACAGTGTTTTTACTGCTATGGACACATCATAAGTGACTTGGACACTAGGTTCCAGAACACAGTGTTTTACTGCTATGGACAACATCATAAATGACCTGGACACTAGGTTCCAGAACACAGTGTTTTTACTGCTATGGACGACATCATAAGTGACCTGGACACTAGGTTCCAGAACACAGTGTTTTTACTGATATGGACGACATCATAAGTGACCTGGACACTAGATTCCAGAACACAGTGTTTTTACTGCTATGGACGACATCATAAGTGACTTGGACACTAGGTTCCAGAACACAGTGTTTTACTGCTATGGACGACATCACTAGGTTCCAGAACACAGTGTTTTTACTGCTATGGACGACATCACTAGGTTCCAGAACACAGTGTTTTTACTGCTATGGACGACATCATAAGTGACCTGGACACTAGGTTCAGAACACAGTGTTTTTACTGCTATGGATGACATCATAAGTGACTTGGACACTAGGTTCCAGAACACAGTGTTTTCTGCTATGGACGACATCATAAGTGACTTGGACACTAGGTTCCAGAACACAGTGTTTTACTGCTATGGACGACATCACTAGGTTCCAGAACACAGTGTTTTTACTGCTATGGACAACATCATAAGTGACTTGGACACTAGGTTCCAGAACACAGTGTTTTTTCTGCTATGGACGACATCATAAGTGACTTGGACACTAGGTTCCAGAACAGAGTGTTTTACTGCTATGGACGAAATCACTAGGTTCCAGAATACAGTGTTTTTACTGCTATGGACAACATCATAAGTGACCTGGACACTAGGTTCCAGAACACAGTGTTTTTACTGCTATGGACGACATCATAAGTGACCTGGACACCAGGTTCCAGAACACCGTGTTGTTACTGCTATGGACAACATTATAAGTGACTTGGACACTAGGTTCCAGAACACAGTGTTTTTACTGCTATGGACAACATCATAAGTGACCTGGACACTAGATTCCAGAACAGTGTTTTTACTGCTATGGATGACATCATAAGTGACCTGGACACTAGGTTCCAGAACACAGTGTTTTTACTGCTATAGACGACATCAAAAGTGACCTGGACACTAGGTTCCAGAACACAGTGTTTTTACTGCTATAGACAACATCATAAGTGACCTGGACACTAGATTCCAGAACAGTGTTTTTACTGCTATGGATGACATCATAAGTGACCTGGACACTAGGTTCCAGAACACAGTGTTTTTACTGCTATAGACGACATCAAAAGTGACCTGGACACTAGGTTCCAGAACACAGTGTTTTTACTGCTATGGACGACATCATAAGTGACCTGGACACTAGGTTCCAGAACACAGTGTTGTTACTGCTATGGACAAGATCATAAGTGACTTGGACACTAGGTTCCAGAACACAGTGTTTTTTCTGCTATGGACGACATCATAAGTGACTTGGACACTAGGTTCCAGAACACAGTGTTTTACTGCTATGGACGACATCACTAGGTTCCAGAACACAGTGTTTTTACTGATATGGACGACATCATAAGTGACCTGGACACTAGGTTCCAGAACACAGTGTTTTTACTGCTATGGACGACATCATAAGTGACTTGGACACTAGGTTCCAGAACACAGTGTTTTTACTGCTATGGACGACATCATAAGTGACCTGGACACTAGGTTCCAGAACACAGTGTTTTTACTGCTATGGACGACATCATAAGTGACTTGGACACTAGGTTCCAGAACACATTGTTTTACTGCTATGGATGACATCATAAGTGACTTGGACACTAGGTTCCAGAACACAGTGTTTTACTGCTATGGACGACATCACTAGGTTCCAGAACACAGTGTTTTTACTGCTATGGACGACATCACTAGGTTCCAGAACACAGTGTTTTTACTGCTATGGACGACATCATAAGTGGCCTGGACACTAGGTTCAAGAACACAGTGTTTTTACTGCTATGGATGACATTATAAGTGACTTGGACACTAGGTTCCAGAACACAGTGTTTTTTCTGCTATGGACGACATCATAAGTGACTTGGACACTAGGTTCCAGAACACAGTGTTTTACTGCTATGGACGACATCACTAGGTTCCAGAACACAGTGTTTTTACTGCTATGGACAACATCATAAGTGACCTGGACACTAGGTTCCAGAACACAGTGTTTTTACTGCTATGGAAAACATCATAAGTGACTTGGACACTAGGTTCCAGAACACAGTGTTTTTTCTGCTATGGACGACATCATAAGTGACTTGGACACTAGGTTCCAGAACACAGTGTTTTACTGCTATGGACGACATCACTAGGTTCCAGAACACAGTGTTTTTACTGCTATGGACAACATCATAAGTGACCTGGACACTAGGTTCCAGAACACAGTGTTTTTACTGCTATGGACAACATCATAAGTGACTTGGGCACTAGGTTCCAGAACAGTGTTTTTACTGCTATAGACGACATCATAAGTGACCTGGACACTAGGTTCCAGAACACAGTGTTTTTACTGCTATAGACGACATCATAAGTGACCTGGACACCAGGTTCCAGAACACAGTGTTGTTACTGCTATGGACAACATTGTAAGTGACTTGGACACTAGGTTCCAGAACACAGTGTTTTTACTGCTATAGACGACATCATAAGTGACCTGGACACTAGGTTCCAGAACAGAGTGTTTTTACTGCTATGGATGACATCATAAGTGACCTGGACACTAGGTTCCAGAACACAGTGTTTTTACTGCTATAGACGACATCAAAAGTGACCTGGACACTAGGTTCCAGAACACAGTGTTTTTACTGCTATGGACGACATCATAAGTGACCTGGACACTAGGTTCCAGAACACAGTGTTGTTACTGCTATGGACAAGATCATAAGTGACTTGGACACTAGGTTCCAGAACACAGTGTTTTTTCTGCTATGGACAACATCATAAGTGACCTGGACACTAGGTTCCAGAACACAGTGTTTTTACTGCTATAGACGACATCATAAGTGACCTGGACACCAGGTTCCAGAACACCGTGTTGTTACTGCTATGGACAACATTATAAGTGACTTGGACACTAGGTTCCAGAACACAGTGTTTTTACTGCTATAGACAACATCATAAGTGACCTGGACACTAGATTCCAGAACAGTGTTTTTACTGCTATGGATGACATCATAAGTGACCTGGACACTAGGTTCCAGAACACAGTGTTTTTACTGCTATAGACGACATCAAAAGTGACCTGGACACTAGGTTCCAGAACACAGTGTTTTTACTGCTATGGACGACATCATAAGTGACCTGGACACTAGGTTCCAGAACACAGTGTTGTTACTGCTATGGACAAGATCATAAGTGACTTGGACACTAGGTTCCAGAACACAGTGTTTTTTCTGCTATGGACGACATCATAAGTGACTTGGACACTAGGTTCCAGAACACAGTGTTTTACTGCTATGGACGACATCACTAGGTTCCAGAACACAGTGTTTTTACTGATATGGACGACATCATAAGTGACCTGGACACTAGGTTCCAGAACACAGTGTTTTTACTGCTATGGACGACATCATAAGTGACTTGGACACTAGGTTCCAGAACACAGTGTTTTTACTGCTATGGACGACATCATAAGTGACCTGGACACTAGGTTCCAGAACACAGTGTTTTTACTGCTATAGACGACATCATAAGTGACCTGGACACCAGGTTCCAGAACACCGTGTTTTTACTGCTATGGACAACATTATAAGTGACTTGGACACTAGGTTCCAGAACACAGTGTTTTTACTGCTATAGACAACATCATAAGTGACCTGGACACTAGATTCCAGAACAGTGTTTTTACTGCTATGGATGACATCATAAGTGACCTGGACACTAGGTTCCAGAACACAGTGTTTTTACTGCTATAGACGACATCAAAAGTGACCTGGACACTAGGTTCCAGAACACAGTGTTTTTACTGCTATGGACGACATCATAAGTGACCTGGACACTAGGTTCCAGAACACAGTGTTGTTACTGCTATGGACAAGATCATAAGTGACTTGGACACTAGGTTCCAGAACACAGTGTTTTTTCTGCTATGGACGACATCATAAGTGACTTGGACACTAGGTTCCAGAACACAGTGTTTTACTGCTATGGACGACATCACTAGGTTCCAGAACACAGTGTTTTTACTGATATGGACGACATCATAAGTGACCTGGACACTAGGTTCCAGAACACAGTGTTTTTACTGCTATGGACGACATCATAAGTGACTTGGACACTAGGTTCCAGAACACAGTGTTTTTACTGCTATGGACGACATCATAAGTGACCTGGACACTAGGTTCCAGAACACAGTGTTTTTACTGCTATGGACGACATCATAAGTGACTTGGACACTAGGTTCCAGAACACATTGTTTTACTGCTATGGATGACATCATAAGTGACTTGGACACTAGGTTCCAGAACACAGTGTTTTACTGCTATGGACGACATCACTAGGTTCCAGAACACAGTGTTTTTACTGCTATGGACGACATCACTAGGTTCCAGAACACAGTGTTTTTACTGCTATGGACGACATCATAAGTGGCCTGGACACTAGGTTCAAGAACACAGTGTTTTTACTGCTATGGATGACATTATAAGTGACTTGGACACTAGGTTCCAGAACACAGTGTTTTTTCTGCTATGGACGACATCATAAGTGACTTGGACACTAGGTTCCAGAACACAGTGTTTTACTGCTATGGACGACATCACTAGGTTCCAGAACACAGTGTTTTTACTGCTATGGACAACATCATAAGTGACCTGGACACTAGGTTCCAGAACACAGTGTTTTTACTGCTATGGAAAACATCATAAGTGACTTGGACACTAGGTTCCAGAACACAGTGTTTTTTCTGCTATGGACGACATCATAAGTGACTTGGACACTAGGTTCCAGAACACAGTGTTTTACTGCTATGGACGACATCACTAGGTTCCAGAACACAGTGTTTTTACTGCTATGGACAACATCATAAGTGACCTGGACACTAGGTTCCAGAACACAGTGTTTTTACTGCTATGGACAACATCATAAGTGACTTGGGCACTAGGTTCCAGAACAGTGTTTTTACTGCTATAGACGACATCATAAGTGACCTGGACACTAGGTTCCAGAACACAGTGTTTTTACTGCTATAGACGACATCATAAGTGACCTGGACACCAGGTTCCAGAACATCGTGTTGTTACTGCTATGGACAACATTGTAAGTGACTTGGACACTAGGTTCCAGAACACAGTGTTTTTACTGCTATAGACGACATCATAAGTGACCTGGACACTAGGTTCCAGAACAGAGTGTTTTTACTGCTATGGATGACATCATAAGTGACCTGGACACTAGGTTCCAGAACACAGTGTTTTTACTGCTATAGACGACATCAAAAGTGACCTGGACACTAGGTTCCAGAACACAGTGTTTTTACTGCTATGGACGACATCATAAGTGACCTGGACACTAGGTTCCAGAACACAGTGTTGTTACTGCTATGGACAAGATCATAAGTGACTTGGACACTAGGTTCCAGAACACAGTGTTTTTTCTGCTATGGACGACATCATAAGTGACTTGGACACTAGGTTCCAGAACACAGTGTTTTACTGCTATGGACGACATCACTAGGTTCCAGAACACAGTGTTTTTACTGCTATGGATGACATCATAAGTGACTTGGACACTAGGTTCCAGAACACAGTCTTTTTACTGCTATGGACGACATCATAAGTGACTTGGACACTAGGTTCCAGAACACAGGGTTTTTACTGCTATGGACGACATCACTAGGTTCCAGAACACAGTGTTTTTAATTGCTATGGATGACATCATAAGTGACCTGGACACTAGGTTCCAGAACACAGTGTTTTTACTGCTATGGACGACATCATAAGTGACCTGGACACTAGGTTCCAGAACACAGTGTTTTTACTGCTATGGACGACATCATAAGTGACTTGGACACTAGGTTCCAGAACACAGTGTTTTACTGCTATGGACAACACCATAAATGACCTGGACACTAGGTTCCAGAACACAGTGTTTTTACTGCTATGGACGACATCATAAGTGACCTGGACACTAGGTTCCAGAACACAGTGTTTTTACTGATATGGACGACATCATAAGTGACCTGGACACTAGATTCCAGAACACAGTGTTTTTACTGCTATGGACGACATCATAAGTGACTTGGACACTAGGTTCCAGAACACAGTGTTTTACTGCTATGGACGACATCACTAGGTTCCAGAACACAGTGTTTTTACTGCTATGGACGACATCACTAGGTTCCAGAACACAGTGTTTTTACTGCTATGGACGACATCATAAGTGGCCTGGACACTAGGTTCAAGAACACAGTGTTTTTACTGCTATGGATGACATCATAAGTGACTTGGACACTAGGTTCCAGAACACAGTGTTTTTTCTGCTATGGACGACATCATAAGTGACTTGGACACTAGGTTCCAGAACACAGTGTTTTACTGCTATGGACGACATCACTAGGTTCCAGAACACAGTGTTTTTACTGCTATGGACAACATCATAAGTGACTTGGACACTAGGTTCCAGAACACAGTGTTTTTTCTGCTATGGACGACATCATAAGTGACTTGGACACTAGGTTCCAGAACACAGTGTTTTACTGCTATGGACGAAATCACTAGGTTCCAGAATACAGTGTTTTTACTGCTATGGACAACATCATAAGTGACCTGGACACTAGGTTCCAGAACACAGTGTTTTTACTGCTATAGGACGACATCATAAGTGACCTGGACACCAGGTTCCAGAACACCGTGTTGTTACTGCTATGGACAACATTATAAGTGACTTGGACACTAGGTTCCAGAACACAGTGTTTTTACTGCTATAGACAACATCATAAGTGACCTGGACACTAGATTCCAGAACAGAGTGTTTTTACTGCTATGGATGACATCATAAGTGACCTGGACACTAGGTTCCAGAACACAGTGTTTTTACTGCTATAGACGACATCAAAAGTGACCTGGACACTAGGTTCCAGAACACAGTGTTTTTACTGCTATGGACGACATCATAAGTGACCTGGACACTAGGTTCCAGAACACAGTGTTGTTACTGCTATGGACAAGATCATAAGTGACTTGGACACTAGGTTCCAGAACACAGTGTTTTTTCTGCTATGGACGACATCATAAGTGACTTGGACACTAGGTTCCAGAACACAGTGTTTTACTGCTATGGACGACATCACTAGGTTCCAGAACACAGTGTTTTTACTGATATGGACGACATCATAAGTGACCTGGACACTAGGTTCCAGAACACAGTGTTTTTACTGCTATGGACGACATCATAAGTGACTTGGACACTAGGTTCCAGAACACAGTGTTTTTACTGCTATGGACGACATCATAAGTGACCTGGACACTAGGTTCCAGAACACAGTGTTTTTACTGCTATGGACGACATCATAAGTGACTTGGACACTAGGTTCCAGAACACATTGTTTTACTGCTATGGATGACATCATAAGTGACTTGGACACTAGGTTCCAGAACACAGTGTTTTACTGCTATGGACGACATCACTAGGTTCCAGAACACAGTGTTTTTACTGCTATGGACGACATCATAAGTGGCCTGGACACTAGGTTCAAGAACACAGTGTTTTTACTGCTATGGATGACATTATAAGTGACTTGGACACTAGGTTCCAGAACACAGTGTTTTTTCTGCTATGGACGACATCATAAGTGACTTGGACACTAGGTTCCAGAACACAGTGTTTTACTGCTATGGACGACATCACTAGGTTCCAGAACACAGTGTTTTTACTGCTATGGACAACATCATAAGTGACCTGGACACTAGGTTCCAGAACACAGTGTTTTTACTGCTATGGAAAACATCATAAGTGACTTGGACACTAGGTTCCAGAACACAGTGTTTTTTCTGCTATGGACGACATCATAAGTGACTTGGACACTAGGTTCCAGAACACAGTGTTTTACTGCTATGGACGACATCACTAGGTTCCAGAACACAGTGTTTTTACTGCTATGGACAACATCATAAGTGACCTGGACACTAGGTTCCAGAACACAGTGTTTTTACTGCTATGGACAACATCATAAGTGACTTGGGCACTAGGTTCCAGAACAGTGTTTTTACTGCTATAGACGACATCATAAGTGACCTGGACACTAGGTTCCAGAACACAGTGTTTTTACTGCTATAGACGACATCATAAGTGACCTGGACACCAGGTTCCAGAACATCGTGTTGTTACTGCTATGGACAACATTGTAAGTGACTTGGACACTAGGTTCCAGAACACAGTGTTTTTACTGCTATAGACGACATCATAAGTGACCTGGACACTAGGTTCCAGAACAGAGTGTTTTTACTGCTATGGATGACATCATAAGTGACCTGGACACTAGGTTCCAGAACACAGTGTTTTTACTGCTATAGACGACATCAAAAGTGACCTGGACACTAGGTTCCAGAACACAGTGTTTTTACTGCTATGGACGACATCATAAGTGACCTGGACACTAGGTTCCAGAACACAGTGTTGTTACTGCTATGGACAAGATCATAAGTGACTTGGACACTAGGTTCCAGAACACAGTGTTTTTTCTGCTATGGACGACATCATAAGTGACTTGGACACTAGGTTCCAGAACACAGTGTTTTACTGCTATGGACGACATCACTAGGTTCCAGAACACAGTGTTTTTACTGCTATGGATGACATCATAAGTGACTTGGACACTAGGTTCCAGAACACAGTCTTTTTACTGCTATGGACGACATCATAAGTGACTTGGACACTAGGTTCCAGAACACAGGGTTTTTACTGCTATGGACGACATCACTAGGTTCCAGAACACAGTGTTTTTAATTGCTATGGATGACATCATAAGTGACCTGGACACTAGGTTCCAGAACACAGTGTTTTTACTGCTATGGACAACATCATAAGTGACTTGGACACTAGGTTCCAGAACACAGTGTTTTTACTGCTATGGACGACATCATAAGTGACTTGGACACTAGGTTCCAGAACACAGTGTTTTTACTGCTATAGACGACATCATAAGTGACCTGGACACTAGGTTCCAGAACACAGTGTTTTACTGCTAAGGACGACATCACTAGGTTCCAGAACACAGTGTTTTTACTGCTATAGACGACATCATAAGTGACTTGGACACTAGGTTCCAGAACACAGTGTTTTTACTGCTATGGATGACATCATAAGTGACTTGGACACTAGGTTCCAGAACACAGTGTTTTTACTGCTATAGACGACATCATAAGTGACCTGGACACTAGGTTCCAGAACACAGTGTTTTACTGCTAAGGACGACATCACTAGGTTCCAGAACACAGTGGTTTACTGCTATGGACGACATCACTAGGTTCCAGAACACAGTGTTTTACTGCTATGGACGACATCACTAGGTTACAGAACACAGTGTTTTACTGCTATGGACGACATCACTAGGTTCCAGAACACAGTGTTTTACTGCTATGGATGACATCACTAGGTTCCAGAACACAGTGTTTTACTGCTATGGACGACATCACTAGGTTCCAGAACACAGTGTTTTACTGCTCTGGACGACATCACTAGGTTCCAGAACACAGTGTTTTACTGCTCTGGACGACATCACTAGGTTCCAGAACACAGTGTTTTACTGCTCTGGACGACATCACTAGGTTCCAGAACACAGTGTTTTTACTGCTCTGGACGACATCACTAGGTTCCAGAACACAGTGTTTTACTGCTCTGGACGACATCACTAGGTTCCAGAACACAGTGTTTTACTGCTCTGGACGACATCACTAGGTTCCAGAACACAGTGTTTTTACTGCTATGGATGACATCACTAGGTTCCAGAACACAGTGTTTTACTGCTATGGACGACATCATAAGTGACCTGGACACTAGGTTCCAGAACACAGTGTTTTTACTGATATGGACGACATCATAAGTGACCTGGACACTAGGTTCCAGAACACAGTGTTTTTACTGCTATGGACGACATCATAAGTGACTTGGACACTAGGTTCCAGAACACAGTGTTTTTACTGCTATGGACGACATCATAAGTGACCTGGACACTAGGTTCCAGAACACAGTGTTTTTACTGCTATGGACGACATCATAAGTGACTTGGACACTAGGTTCCAGAACACAGTGTTTTACTGCTATGGACAACACCATAAATGACCTGGACACTAGGTTCCAGAACACAGTGTTTTTACTGCTATGGACGACATCATAAGTGACCTGGACACTAGGTTCCAGAACAAAGTGTTTTTACTGATATGGACGACATCATAAGTGACCTGGACACTAGATTCCAGAACACAGTGTTTTTACTGCTATGGACGACATCATAAGTGACTTGGACACTAGGTTCCAGAACACAGTGTTTTACTGCTATGGACGACATCACTAGGTTCCAGAACACAGTGTTTTTACTGCTATGGACGACATCACTAGGTTCCAGAACACAGTGTTTTTACTGCTATGGACGACATCATAAGTGACTTGGACACTAGGTTCAAGAACACAGTGTTTTTACTGCTATGGATGACATCATAAGTGACTTGGACACTAGGTTCAAGAACACAGTGTTTTTACTGCTATGGATGACATCATAAGTGACTTGGACACTAGGTTCCAGAACACAGTGTTTTTTCTGCTATGGACGACATCATAAGTGACTTGGACACTAGGTTCCAGAACACAGTGTTTTACTGCTATGGACGACATCACTAGGTTCCAGAACACAGTGTTTTTACTGCTATGGACAACATCATAAGTGACCTGGACACTAGGTTCCAGAACACAGTGTTTTTACTGCTATGGAAAACATCATAAGTGACTTGGACACTAGGTTCCAGAACACAGTGTTTTTTCTGCTATGGACGACATCATAAGTGACTTGGACACTAGGTTCCAGAACACAGTGTTTTACTGCTATGGACGACATCACTAGGTTCCAGAACACAGTGTTTTTACTGCTATGAACAACATCATAAGTGACCTGGACACTAGGTTCCAGAACACAGTGTTTTTACTGCTATGGACAACATCATAAGTGACTTGTACACTAGGTTCCAGAACACAGTGTTTTTACTGCTATAGACGACATCATAAGTGACCTGGACACTAGGTTCCAGAACACAGTGTTTTTACTGCTATAGACAACATCATAAGTGACCTGGACACCAGGTTCCAGAACACCGTGTTGTTACTGCTATGGACAACATTATAAGTGTCTTGGACACTAGGTTCCAGAACACAGTGTTTTTACTGCTATAGACGACATCATAAGTGACCTGGACACTAGGTTCCAGAACAGAGTGTTTTTACTGCTATGGATGACATCATAAGTGACTTGGACACTAGGTTCCAGAACACAGTGTTTTTACTGCTATGGACGACATCATAAGTGACCTGGACACTAGGTTCCAGAACACAGTGTTTTTACTGCTATAGACGACATCAAAAGTGACCTGGACACTAGGTTCCAGAACACAGTGTTTTTACTGCTATGGACGACATCATAAGTGACCTGGACACTAGGTTCCAGAACACAGTGTTGTTACTGCTATGGACAAGATCATAAGTGACTTGGACACTAGGTTCCAGAACACAGTGTTTTTTCTGCTATGGACGACATCATAAGTGACTTGGACACTAGGTTCCAGAACACAGTGTTTTACTGCTATGGACGACATCACTAGGTTCCAGAACACAGTGTTTTTACTGCTATGGATGACATCATAAGTGACTTGGACACTAGGTTCCAGAACACAGTGTTTTTACTGCTATAGACGACATCATAAGTGACCTGGACACTAGGTTCCAGAACACAGTGTTGTTACTGCTATGGACAACATCATAAGTGACCTGGACACTAGGTTCCAGAACACAGTGTTTTTACTGCTATGGACGACATCATAAGTGACCTGGACACTAGGTTCCAGAACACAGTGGTGTTACTGCTATGGACAAGATCATAAGTGACATGGCCACTAGGTTCCAGAACACAGTGTTTTACTGCTATGGACGACATCACTAGGTTCCAGAACACAGTGTTTTTACTGCTCTGGACGACATCATAAGTGACCTGGACACTAGGTTCCAGAACACAGTGTTGTTACTGCTATGGACAACATCATAAGTGACCTGGACACTAGGTTCCAGAACACAGTGTTTTTACTGCTATAGACGACATCATAAGTGACCTGGACACAAGGTTCCAGAACACAGTGTTTTTACTGCTATGGACGACATCATAAGTGACCTGGACACTAGGTTCCAGAACACAGTGTTTTTACTGCTATGGACGACATCATAAGTGACCTGGACACTAGGTTCCAGAACACAGTGTTTTACTGCTATGGACGACATCATGAGTGACCTGGACACTAGGTTCCAGAACACAGTGTTTTACTGCTATGGACAACGTCATAAGTGACCTGGACACTAGGTTCCAGAACACAGTGTTGTTACTGCTATAGACGACATCATAAGTGACCTGGACACTAGGTACAGAACACAGTGTTTTACTGCTATGGACGACATCATAAGTGACCTGGACACTAGGTTCCAGAACACAGTGTTGTTACTGCTATGGACGACATCATAAGTGACCTGGACACTAGGTTCCAGAACACAGTGTTGTTACTGCTATGGACGACATCACTAGGTTCCAGAACACAGTGTTTTTACTGCTATGGACGACATCACTAGGTTCCAGAACACAGTGTTTTTACTGCTATGGACGACATCATAAGTGACCTGGACACCAGGTTCCAGAACACAGTGTTTTACTGCTATGGACGACATCACTAGGTTCCAGAACACAGTGTTTTTACTGCTATGGACGACATCACTAGGTTCCAGAACACAGTGTTTATACTGCTATGGACGACATCACTAGGTTCCAGAACACAGTGTTTATACTGCTATGGACGACATCACTAGGTTCCAGAACACAGTGTTTTTACTGCTATGGACGACATCACTAGGTTCCAGAACACAGTGTTTTTACTGCTCTGGACGACGTCACTAGGTTCCAGAACACAGTGTTTTTACTGCTATGGACGATCATAAGTGACTTGGACACTAGGTTCCAGAACACAGTGTTTTTACTGCTATGGACGACATCATAAGTGACCTGGACACTAGGTTCCAGAACACAGTGTTTTTTACTGCTATGGACGACATCATAAGTGACCTGGACACTAGGTTCCAGAACACAGTGTTTATACTGCTATGGAAAACATCATAAGTGACCTGGACACCAGGTTCCAGAAAACAGTGTTTTTACTGCTATGGATGACATCATAAGTGACTTGGACACCAGGTTTTACACCACTGCCAACAATTTGCAGAACAAAATTTGTGCTGTTTTGAAAGTTGGTCAGATTAGTGAGGATAAAGTCCCTTCTGTCTGCCAACCACTGATCATGAGGTATTCCAGAGATCTGGACCAATCAAACCTATTGATCTGGTGACCTCTTGACCTTCCCTCTAGCGCCACCGCCATTCTCATTTCCATTTTCCATTTCCACTTTTACAGCACTTATTGCCTCGTTGGTTTGTATATTTACTTCAGAACCCTGCGGCTTATTGTATTCTTTTTGTGTGTTATAAATATAGATGATTCATGTTCATTTATTTTAATTGAAGAGGTTCATGTATATTTTAAGTTATATTTATTTTTAAGTTATTCATCAATGTTAAGAGAATTTTCCATTCAAGAATTTGACCATTAGAATTACATTTAGACTGTAAGAGCACATTTCTTATAGAGGGTTTCAGTCTTGCATCAAATAGTGAATTCCACTGTATGCAGAATGATGCATGTCTGCACAGCATTATATATTCACAGCTCACTGTCAGTAAATATCACACAGTAAATATTGGGACTTCAAGAGAGTTGCAAGCCTGCAAAGGTAGAGTTATTTAAAGCTTTAAATGGGTCGATTGGGTTCTGGAGGTGTGTGTTTACAGGTAATTGCGCAGTGTTGGTGTGGCCTGTGGTGGTGGTGGGGGGGCCCAATGTGATGTTTCCTGATCTTATTTCTATCTCTCAGATATAGGAGAGATGTTCCCTGATCTTATTTCTATCTCTCAGATATAGGAGAGATGTTCCCTGATCTTATTTCTATCTCTCAGATATAGGAGAGATGTTCCCTTATCTTATTTCTATCTCTCAGATATAGGAGAGATGTTCCCTGATCTTATTTCTATCTCTCAGATATAGGAGAGATGTTCCCTGATCTTATTTCTATCTCTCAGATATAGGAGAGATGTTCCCTGATCTTATTTCTATCTCTCAGATATAGGAGAGACACTACAGAACAAACTTCCTTTAGATGTGTTTTTGGATAGTCTCTGTTGTTTCATGTACTGAATCTGTTATTTAACCTGTTTCTATGGGCTAATGACAAATACCCACAACTTGACTACCACAGTTGTGTCAAGTCGGCTGGATGTCCTTTGGGTGGTGGACCGTTCTTGATACAGATAACTGTTGAGTGTGAAAAACCCAGCATCGTTGCAGTTCTTGGCACCAACCGGTGCACCTGGTACCTACTACCATACCCCGTTCAAAGGCGTTTTATATTTTGTCTTGCTCATTCACCCTCTGAATGAATCACACACACAATCCATGTCTCAAGGCTTAAAAATCCTTCTTTAACCCGTCTCCCACCCTACACTATTTAACAGCTGAAATCAATAAGGACTCATAGCTTCAGCTCGATTCACCTGCTCAGTGTCATGGAAACGCAGGTGTTCATGTTTTGTATACTCAGTCTATTTAGTAGTTTTAGCCACACGCACGCACGCACGCACGGAAAGAGCAGGTGTTCATAATGTTTTGTATACTCAGTGTATGTTTCCCATGACGATAAAGCTAGAAAGAGAGAGCTAGAGAGAGAGAGAGAGAGAGAGAGAGAGAAAGAGAGAGAGAGCTGGAGAGAGAGAGGGAGAGAGAGAGAGAGAGAGAGAGAGAGCTGGAGAGAGAGAGAGAGAGAGAGAGAGAAAGAGAGAGAGAGCTGGAGAGAGAGAGCTAGAGAGAGAGAGAGAGAGAGAGAGAGCTATATAGAGTGAGAGAGAAAGAGAGAGAGAGGTAGAGAGAAAGAGAGAGAGAGAGAGGTAGAGAGAGAGAGAGCTAGAGAGAGTGAGAGAGAGAGAGAGAGCTAGAGAGAGAGAGCTAGAGAGAGAGAGAGCTAGAGAGAGTGAGAGAGAAAGAGAGAGAGAGAGCTAGAGAGAGAGAGCTAGAGAGAGTGAGAGAGAAAGAGAGAGAGAGAGCTAGAGAGAGAGAGCTAGAGAGAGAGTGAGAGAGAGAGAGAGAGAGAGAGAGCTAGATAGAGTGAGAGAGAAAGAGAGAGAGCTAGATAGAGTGAGAGAGAAAGAGAGAGAGAGGTAGAGAGAGAGAGAGCTAGAGAGAGTGAGAGAGAAAGAGAGAGAGAGCTAGAGAGAGAGAGAGCTAGAGAGAGAGAGAGAGTGAGAGAGAGCTAGAGAGAGAGAGCTAGAGAGAGTGAGCGCTAGAGAGAGAGAGCTAGAGAGAGAGAGCTAGAGAGAGATTTCAACATACCAAATTTCAACATACCAATTAGGTATTTGGCTAAAAATACTTGAATCAGTCATAGAGCCCATTGCCCTCTATGGTTGTGAGGTCTGGGGTACGCTCACCAACCAAGATTTCACAAAATGGGACAAACACCAAATTGAGACTCTGCACGCAGAATTCTGCAAAAATATCATCCGTGTACAACGTAGAACACCAAATAATGCATGCAGAGCAGAATTAGGCCGATACCCACTAATTATCCAAATCCAGAAAAGAGCTGTTAAATTCTATAACCACCTAAAAGGAAGCGATTCCCAAACCTTCCATAACAAAGCCATCACCTACAGAGAGATGAACCTGGAGAAGAGTCCCCTAAGCAAGCTGGTCCTGGGGCTCTGTTCACAAACACACCCTACAGAGCCCCAGGACATCAGCACAATTAGACCCAACCAAATCATGAGAAAACAAAAAGATAATTACTTGACACATTGGAAAGAATTAACAAAAAAACAGGGCAAACTAGAATGCTATTTGGCCCTACACAGAGAGTACACAGCGGCAGAATACCTGACCACTGTGACTGACCCAAAATTAAGGAAAGCTTTGGCTATGTACAGACTCAGTGAGTATAGCCTTGCTATTGAGAAAGGCCGCCGTAGGCAGACATGGCTCTCAAGAGAAGACAGGCTATGTGCTCACTGCCCACAAAATGAGGTGGAAACTGAGCTGCACTTCCTAACCTCCTGCCCAATGTATGACCATATTAGAGAGACATATTTCCCTCAGATTACACAGATCCACAAAGAATTCGAAAACAAATCCAATTTTGATAAACTCCCATATCTACTGGGTGAAATTCCACAGTGTGCCATCAGAGCAGCAAGATTTGTGACCTGCCACAAGAAAAGATCAACCAGTGAAGAACCAACACCATTGTAAATACAACCCATATTTATGCTAATTTGTATACCTTAACCATTTGTATATTGTTAAAACACTGTATATATATAATATGACATTTGTAATGTCTTTATTGTTTTGAAACTTCTGTATGTGTAATGTTTACTGTTAATTTTTATTGTTTATTTCACTTTATATATTCACTTTATATATTATCTACCTCACTTGCTTTGGCAATGTTAACACATGTTTCCTATGCCAATAAAGCCCTTGAATTGAATTGAATTGAGAGAGCTAGAGAGAGAGAGCTAGAGAGAGAGAGCTAGAGAGAGAAAGAGAGAGAGCTAGAGAGAGAGAGCTAGAGAGAGAGACTGAGAGAGAAGGAGAGAACTAGAGAGAGAGAGCTAGAGAGAGAGAGAGAGAGCTGGAGAGAGAGAGCTAGAAAGAGAGAGCTAGAGAGAGAGAGCTAGAGAGAGAGAGCTAGAGAGAGAGAGAGAGAAAGAGAGAGCTAGAGAGAGAGAGTGAGAGCTAGAGAGAGAGAGTGAGAGCTAGATAGAGTGAGAGTCCCAGCCTGGTATTCGTGTGTTATATTAAAACACTTAATTGATACATTCTCCTATTCAACCAAATGACCCACTCTGCCACAGAGACAGGCCGTGTGTGCAGTGCATCTATCTCTCACAGCTAATTGACACACGGCAGATGGGAACTGTCTTGATGATGGTTGTTATGGAAACCCAAGCAGGGTGGTTGCCAACACTTCGCCACCACAGATGTGAACAGTAATAAAACTGGGATCAGATTAAAATACAGCAGCACGGAAGGAACAGAAGACCAGGGTTTTATTGAGACAGAACAGATGGAACAGAAGACCAGGGTTTTGTTGAGACAGAACAGAAGGAACAGAAGACCAGATTGACAGAACAGAAGGAACAGAAGACCAGGGTTTTATTGAGACAGAACAGATGGAACAGAAGACCAGGGTTTTGTTGAGACAGAACAGAAGGAACAGAAGACCAGGGTTTTATTGAGACAGAACAGATGGAACAGAAGACCAGGGTTTTATTGAGACAGAACAGATGGAACAGAAGACCAGGGTTTTATTGAGACAGAACAGAAGGAACAGATTTTGTTGAGACAGAACAGAAGGAACAGAAGACCAGGGTTTTATTGAGACAGAACAGATGGAACAGAAGACCAGGGTTTTATTGAGACAGAACAGAAGGAACAGAAGACCAGGGTTTTATTGAGACAGAACAGAAGGAACAGAAGACCAGGGTTTTATTGAGACAGAACAGAAGACCAGGGTTTTATTGAGACAGAACAGAAGGAACAGAAGACCGGGGTTTTATTGAGACAGAACAGAAGGAACAGAAGACCGGGGTTTTATTGAGACAGAACAGAAGGAACAGAAGACCAGAGTTTTATTGAGACCGAACAGAAGGAACAGAAGACCAGGGTTTTATTGAGACAGAACAGAAGGAACAGAAGACCAGGGTTTTATTGAGACAGAACAGAAGGAACAGAAGACCAGGGTTTTATTGAGACCGAGATAACAGGTTTTAGCTCAACCTTTGACCAGAGCCCATATGTTTAGTAACAGAGTCACGAGATGACAGAAATCTAGTAAGCCCTAGTATCATCACCCTGTAACATCCTTCTGGCTAACAGCACAATGACAGCTTCTCTCAATCTGACACAGAACCAACAACAACACTTTGTCACCACTTCCTCCCTCCCACTCCCGCTGTTACTAACCCTACGGCTTTGTGAGCTCAATGATGTAGTCTCAATGAATTCCTGTTTGTCTGTCTGCCTTTTGACTGTTTACACAAACACACACACACAGTCCAAATGTAGCTTCTTTCATCATACAAACCTGTCATAGAGGGATAGAGGGATAGACGGGTGGGGGGATGGAGGAATGGGAGGGATGGAGAGATGAAGGGATGGAGAGATGGAGAGATGGGAGGATGGAGAGATGAAGGGATGGAGAGATGGAGAGATGGAGGGATGGAGGGATGGGAGGGATGGAGAGATGAAGGGATGGAGAGATGGAAAGACGGAGGGATGGAGGGATGGGAGAGATGGAGAGATGGGAGGGATGGAGAGATGGAGGGATGGAGAGATGGAGGGATGGAGGGATGGAGAGATGGAGAGGGGGGTGGAGGGATGGAGAGATGGAGGGATGGAGAGATGGAGAGAGGGGGTGGAGGGAAGGAGCAGTGTTGGGGTGGAGGGCTGGAGGAGTGTTGAGGTGTAGAGATAGAGGGGTGGAGGAGTGTTGGGGTGGAGACATGGAGGAGTGTTGGGGTGGAGAGATAGAGGGGTGGAGGTTTGGAGGAGTGGAGGGTGGAGAGATAGAGGGGTGGAGTGTTAGGGTGGAGAGATAGAGGGGTGGAGGAGTGTTGGGGTGGAGAGAGAGGAGTGGAGGAGTGTTGGGGTGGATAGATAGAGGGGTGGAGGAGTGTTGGGGTGGAGAGATAGAGTAGTGGAGGAGTGTTTGGGTGGAGAGATAGAGGGGTGGAGGGTTGGATGAGTGTTGGGGTGGAGAGATAGAGGGGTGGATGAGTGTTTGGGTGGAGAGATAGAGGAGTGGAGGAGTGTTTGGGTGGAGAGAGAGGGGTGGAGGGTTGGAGGAGTGTTTGGGTGGAGATAGATAGAGGGGTGGAGGAGTGTTGGGGTGGAGAGATAGAGTAGTGGAGGAGTGTTGTTGTGGAGAGATAGAGGAGTGGAGGAGTGTTGGGGTGGAGAGATAGAGGAGTGGAGGAGTGTTGGGGTGGAGAGATAGAGGGGTGGATGGTTGGAGGAGTGGAGGGTGGAGAGATAGAGGGGTGGAGGAGTGTTGGGGTGGAGAGATAGAGGGGTGGAGGAGTGTTGGGGTGGAGGTATGGAGGAGTGGAGGGTGGAGAGATAGAGGGGTGGAGGAGTGTTGGTGTGGAGAGATAGAGGTGTGGAGGAGTGTTGGGTGGAGAGATGGAGGAGTGTTGGTGTGGAGAGATAGAGGGGTGGAGGAGTGTTGGTGTGGAGAGATAGAGGTGTGGAGGAGTGTTGGTGTGGAGAGATAGAGGGGTGGAGGAGTGTTGGGGTGGAGAGATAGAGGGGTGGAGGGTTGGAGGAGTGGAGGGGTGGATCCTCGACTTCGGTGATGCCATTTATAAAATAGCCTCCAATACCCTACTCAATAAATTGGATGCAGTCTATCAAAGCGCCATCCGTTTTGTCACCAAAGCCCCATATACCACCCACCACTGCAACCTGTATGCTTTCGTTGGCTGGCCCTCGCTTCATACTCGTCGCCAAACCCACTGGCTCCAGGTCATCTACAAGACCCTGCTTGGTAAAGTCCCCCCTTATCTCAGCTCGCTGGTCACCATAGCAACACCCACCTGTAGCACGCGCTCCAGCAGGTATCTCTCTCTGGTCACCCCCAAAACCAATACTTTCTTTGGCCGCCTCTCCTTCCAGTTCTCTGCTGCCAATGACTGGAACAAACTACAACAATCACTGAAGCTGGAGACTCATATCTCCCTCACTAGCTTTAAGCACCAGCTGTCAGAGCAGCTCACAGAATACTGCACCTGTACACAGCCCATCTATAATTTAGCCCAAACAACTACCTCTTCCCCTACTGTATTTATTTATTTATTTAGCTCCTTTGCACCCCATTATTTCTATCTCTACTTTGCACATTCTTCCATTGCAAATCTACCATTCCAGTGTTTTACTTGCTATATTGTATTTAATTTGCCACCATGGCCTTTTTTTGCCTTTACCTCCCTTATCTCACCTCATTTGCTCACATCATATATAGACTTGTTTATACTGTATTATTGACTGTTTGTTTTACTCCATGTGTAACTCTGTGTCGTTGTATGTGTCGAACTGCTCTGCTTTATCTTGGCCAGGTCGCAGTTGTAAATGAGAACTTGTTCTCACCTTGCCTACCTGGTAAAATAAAGGTGAAATAAATAAATAAAATGAAAAGGTTACTGTCATTCATATTCACCCAGTTCAATGTAACAGTGACAGGTTTAGGTTACTGTCATTCACCCAGTTCAATGTAACAGTGACAGGTTTAGGTTACTGTCATTCACCCAGTTCAATGTAACAGTGACAGGTTTAGGTTACTGTCATTCATATTCACCCAGTTCAATGTAACAGTGACAGGTTTAGGTTACTGTCATTCATATTCACCCAGTTCAATGTAACAGTGACAGGTTTAGGTTACTGTCATTCATATTCACCCAGTTCAATGTAACAGTGACAGGTTTAGGTTACTGTCATTCATATTCACCCAGTTCAATGTAACAGTGACAGGTTTAGGTTGCTGTCATTCATATTCTCCCAGTTCAATGTAACAGCGACAGGTTTAGGTTACTGTCATTCATATTCACCCAGTTAAATGTAACCGCGACAGGTTTAGGTTACTGTCATTCACCCAGTTCAATGTAACAGTGACAGGTTTAGGTTACTGTCATTCACCCAGTTCAATGTAACAGTGACAGGTTTAGGTTAATGTCATTCATATTCACCCAGTTCAATGTAACAGTGACAGGTTTAGGTTACTGTCATTCATATTCACCCAGTTCAATGTAACAGTGACAGGTTTAGGTTACTGTCATTCATATTCACCCAGTTCAATGTAACAGTGACAGGTTTAGGTTACTGTCATTCATATTCACCCAGTTCAATGTAACAGTGACATGCTTAGGTTACTGTCATTCACCCAGTTCAATGTAACAGTGACAGGTTTAGGTTACTGTCATTCATATTCACCCAGTTCAATGTAACAGCGATAGGTGTAGGTTACTGTCATTCATATTCACCCAGTTCAATGTAACAGTGACAGGTTTAGGTTACTGTCATTCATATTCACCCAGTTCAATGTAACAGTGACAGGTGTAGGTTACTGTCATTCATATTCACCCAGTTCAATGTAGCAGTGACAGGTTTAGGTTACTGTCATTCATAATCACCCAGTTCAATGTAACAGTGACAGGTTTAGGTTACTGTCATTCATATTCACCCAGTTCAATGTAACAGTGATAGGTTTAGGTTACTGTCATTCATATTCACCCAGTTCAATGTAACAGTGACAGGTTTAGGTTACTGTCATTCATATTCACCCAGTTCAATGTAACAGTGACAGGTTTAGGTTACTGTCATTCATATTCACCAGTTCAATGTAACAGTGACAGGTTTAGGTTACTGTCATTCACCCAGTTCAATGTAACAGTGACAGGTTTAGGTTACTGTCATTCATATTCACCCAGTTCAATGTAACAGTGACAGGTTTAGGTTACTGTCATTCATATTCACCCAGTTCAATGTAACAGTGACAGGTTTAGGTTACTGTCATTCATATTCACCAGTTCAATGTAACAGGTTTTAGGTTACTGTCATTCATATTCACCCAGTTCAATGTAACAGTGCCAGGTTTAGGTTACTGTCATTCACCCAGTTCAATGTAACAGTGACAGGTTTAGGTTACTGTCATTCATATTCACCCAGTTCAATGTAACAGTGACAGGTTTAGGTTACTGTCATTCATATTCACCCAGTTCAATGTAACAGTGACAGGTTTAGGTTACTGTGATTCACCCAGTTCAATGTAACAGTGACAGGTTTAGGTTACTGTCATTCATATTCACCCAGTTCAATGTAACAGTGATGGGTTTAGGTTACTGTCATTCATATTCACCCAGTTCAATGTAGCAGTGACAGGTTTAGGTTACTGTCATTCATATTCACCCAGTTCAATGTAACAGTGACAGGTTTAGGTTACTGTCATTCATATTCACCCAGTTCAATGTAACAGTGATGGGTTTAGGTTACTGTCATTCATATTCACCAGTTCAATGTAACAGTGACAGGTTTAGGTTACTGTCATATTCACCCAGTTCTATGTAACAGTGACAGGTTTAGGTTACTGTCATTCATATTCACCCAGTTCAATGTAACAGTGACAGGTTTAGGTTACTGTCATTCATATTCACCCAGTTCAATGTAACAGTGACAGGTTTAGGTTACTGTCATTCACCCAGTTCAATGTAACAGTGTCAGGTTTAGGTTACTGTCATTCATATTCACCCAGTTCAATGTAACAGTGATGGGTTTAGGTTACTGTCATTCATATTCACCCAGTTCAATGTAACAGTGATCAGGTTTAGGTTACTGTCATTCATATTCACCCAGTTCAATGTAACAGTGATGGGTTTAGGTTACTGTCATTCACCCAGTTCAATGTAACAGTGACAGGTTTAGGTTACTGTCATTCATATTCACCCAGTTCAATGTAACAGTGACAGGTTTAGGTTACTGTCATTCATATTCACCCAGTTCAATGTAACAGTGACAGGTTTAGGTTACTATCATTCACCCAGTTCAATGTAACAGTGACAGGTTTAGGTTACTGTCATTCATATTCACCCAGTTCAATGTAACAGTGACAGGTTTAGGTTACTGTCATTCATATTCACCCAGTTCAATGTAACAGTGACAGGTTTAGGTTACTGTCATTCATATTCACCCAGTTCAATGTAACAGGGACAGGTTTAGGATACTGTCATTCACCCAGTTCAATGTAACAGTGACAGGTTTAGGTTACTGTCATTCATATTCATCCAGTTCAATGTAACAGTGACAGGTTTAGGTTACTGTCATTCATATTAACCCAGTTCAATGTAACAGTGACAGGTTTAGGTTACTGTCATTTACCCAGTTCAATGTAACAGTGACAGGTTTAGGTTACTGTCATTCATATCCTTCACCCCCCTAAATGATTTAATGTAACAGTGACAGGTTTCCATTGATGTCAGAAGGTGAATTCACCAATTTGTACGCTCTGGATAAGAGCGTCAAATGACTAACTGTAATGTTTATGTTACTGTCATTCACCCAGTTCAATGTAACAGTGACAGGTTTAGGTTACTGTCATTCATATTCACCCAGTTCAATGTAACAGTGACAGGTTTAGGTTACTGTCATTCATATTCACCCAGTTCAATGTAGCAGTGACAGGTTTAGGTTACTGTCATTCATATTCACCCAGTTCAATGTAACAGTGACAGGTTTAGGTTACTGTCATTCATATTCACCCAGTTCAATGTAACAGTGATGGGTTTAGGTTACTGTCATTCATATTCACCCAGTTCAATGTAACAGTGACAGGTTTAGGTTACTGTCATTCATATTCACCCAGTTCAATGTAACAGTGACAGGTTTAGGTTACTGTCATTCATATTCACCCAGTTCAATGTAACAGTGACAGGTTTAGGTTACTGTCATTCATATTCACCCAGTTCAATGTAACAGTGATGGGTTTAGGTTACTGTCATTCATATTCACCCAGTTCAATGTAACAGTGATGGGTTTAGGTTACTGTCATTCATATTCACCCAGTTCAATGTAACAGTGACAGGTTTAGGTTACTGTCATTCATATTCACCCAGTTCAATGTAACAGTGACAGGTTTAGGTTACTGTCATTCATATTCACCCAGTTCAATGTAACAGTGACAGGTTTAGGTTACTGTCATTCACCCAGTTCAATGTAACAGTGACAGGTTTAGGTTACTGTCATTCATATTCACCCAGTTCAATGTAACAGTGACAGGTTTAGGTTACTGTCATTCATATTCACCCAGTTCAATGTAACAGTGACAGGTTTAGGTTACTGTCATTCATATTCACCCAGTTCAATGTAACAGTGATGGGTTTAGGTTACTGTCATTCATATTCACCCAGTTCAATGTAACAGTGATAGGTTTAGGTTACTGTCATTCATATTCACCCAGTTCAATGTAACAGTGATGGGTTTAGGTTACTGTCATTCATATTCACCCAGTTCAATGTAACAGTGACAGGTTTAGGTTACTGTCATTCACCCAGTTCAATGTAACAGTGATGGGTTTAGGTTACTGTCATTCATATTCACCCAGTTCAATGTAACAGTGACAGGTTTAGGTTACTGTCATTCACCCAGTTCAATGTAACAGTGATGGGTTTAGGTTACTGTCATTCATATTCACCCAGTTCAATGTAACAGTGATGGGTTTAGGTTACTGTCATTCATATTCACCCAGTTCAATGTAACAGTGATGGGTTTAGGTTACTGTCATTCATATTCACCCAGTTCAATGTAACAGTGACAGGTTTAGGTTACTGTCATTCACCCAGTTCAATGTAACAGTGACAGGTTTAGGTTACTGTCATTCACCCAGCTCAATGTAACAGTGTCAGGTTTAGGTTACTGTCATTCATATTCACACAGTTCAATGTAACAGTGATGGGTTTAGGTTACTGTCATTCATATTCACCCAGTTCAATGTAACAGTGACAGGTTTAGGTTACTGTCATTCATATTCACCCAGTTCAATGTAACAGTGACAGGTTTAGGTTACTGTCATTCATATTAACCAGTTCAATGTAACAGTGACAGGTTTAGGTTACTGTCATTCACCCAGTTCAATGTAACAGTGACAGGTTTAGGTACCTAGGATAGGATAAAGCAATCCTTCTCACCCCCCTAAATGTTTAGATGCAATGTAAAGTGGCTGTTCCATTGATGTCAGGTTTAGGTTATAAGAGCTCTGTCAAATTAATGTATTCAATGTAACAGTGACTTTAGGTCATTCACCCAGTTCAATGTAACAGTGACAGGTTTAGGTTACTGTCATTCATATTCACCCAGTTCAATGTAACAGTGACAGGTTTAGGTTACTGTCATTCATATTCACCCAGTTCAATGTAACAGTGACAGGTTTAGGTTACTGTCATTCATATTCACCCAGTTCAATGTAACAGTGACAGGTTTAGGTTACTGTCATTCATATTCACCCAGTTCAATGTAACAGTGACAGGTTTAGGTTACTGTCATTCATATTCACCCAGTTCAATGTAACAGTGACAGGTTTAGGTTACTGTCATTCATATTCACCCAGTTCAATGTAACAGTGACAGGTTTAGGTTACTGTCATTCATATTCACCCAGTTCAATGTAACAGTGACAGGTTTAGGTTACTGTCATTCATATTCACCCAGTTCAATGTAACAGTGACAGGTTTAGGTTACTGTCATTCATATTCACCCAGTTCAATGTAACAGTGACAGGTTTAGGTTACTGTCATTCACCCAGTTCAATGTAACAGTGACAGGTTTAGGTTACTGTCATTCATATTCACCCAGTTCAATGTAACAGTGACAGGTTTAGGTTACTGTCATTCATATTCACCCAGTTCAATGTAACAGTGACAGGTTTAGGTTACTGTCATTCATATTCACCCAGTTCAATGTAACAGGTTTAGGTTACTGTCATTCATATTCACCCAGTTCAATGTAACAGTGCCAGGTTTAGGTTACTGTCATTCACCCAGCCCAATGTAACAGTGACAGGTTTAGGTTACTGTCATTCATATTCACCCAGTTCAATGTAACAGTGACAGGTTTAGGTTACTGTCATTCATATTCACCCAGTTCAATGTAACAGTGACAGGTTTAGGTTACTGTGATTCACCCAGTTCAATGTAACAGTGACAGGTTTAGGTTACTGTCATTCATATTCACCCAGTTCAATGTAGCAGTGTCAGGTTTAGGTTACTGTCATTCATATTCACCCAGTTCAATGTAACAGTGACAGGTTTAGGTTACTGTCATCCATATTCACCCAGTTCAATGTAACAGTGACAGGTTTAGGTTACTGTCATTCATATTCACCCAGTTCAATGTAACAGTGATGGGTTTAGGTTACTGTCATTCATATTCACCCAGTTCAATGTAACAGTGACAGGTTTAGGTTACTGTCATTCATATTCACCCAGTTCTATGTAACAGTGACAGGTTTAGGTTACTGTCATTCATATTCACCCAGTTCAATGTAACAGTGTCAGGTTTAGGTTACTGTCATTCATATTCACCCAGTTCAATGTAACAGTGACAGGTTTAGGTTACTGTCATTCACCCAGCCCAATGTAACAGTGTCAGGTTTAGGTTACTGTCATTCATATTCACCCAGTTCAATGTAACAGTGATGGGTTTAGGTTACTGTCATTCATATTCACCCAGTTCAATGTAACAGTGTCAGGTTTAGGTTACTGTCATTCATATTCACCCAGTTCAATGTAACAGTGATGGGTTTAGGTTACTGTCATTCACCCAGTTCAATGTAACAGTGACAGGTTTAGGTTACTGTCATTCATATTCACCCAGTTAAATGTAACAGTGACAGGTTTAGGTTACTGTCATTCATATTCACCCAGTTCAATGTAACAGTGACAGGTTTAGGTTACTATCATTCACCCAGTTCAATGTAACAGTGACAGGTTTAGGTTACTGTCATTCATATTCACCCAGTTCAATGTAACAGTGATAGGTTTAGGTTACTGTCATTCATATTCACCCAGTTCAATGTAACAGTGTCAGGTTTAGGTTACTGTCATTCATATTCACCCAGTTCAATGTAACAGTGACAGGTTTAGGATACTGTCATTCACCCAGTTCAATGTAACAGTGACAGGTTTAGGTTACTGTCATTCATATTCATCCAGTTCAATGTAACAGTGACAGGTTTAGGTTACTGTCATTCATATTAACCCAGTTCATGTAACAGTGACAGGTTTAGGTTACTGTCATTCACCCAGTTCAATGTAACAGTGACAGGTTTAGGTACCTAGGATAGTAAAGCATTCTCACAGTTATTGTAAAGTGTATTGATGTCAGAAGGTGAATTCACCAATTTGTAAGTCGCTCTGTTTAGGTTAAATGTTACTGTCATTCACCCAGTTCAATGTAACAGTGACAGGTTTAGGTTACTGTCATTCATATTCACCCAGTTCAATGTAACAGTGACAGGTTTAGGTTACTGTCATTCATATTCACCCAGTTCAATGTAACAGTGACAGGTTTAGGTTACTGTCATTCATATTCACCCAGTTCAATGTAGCAGTGACAGGTTTAGGTTACTGTCATTCATATTCCATTCACCCAGTTCAATGTAACAGTGATGGGTTTAGGTTACTGTCATTCATATTCACCCAGTTCAATGTAACAGTGACAGGTTTAGGTTACTGTCATTCATATTCACCCAGTTCAATGTAGCAGTGACAGGTTTAGGTTACTGTCATTCATATTCACCCAGTTCAATGTAGCAGTGACAGGTTTAGGTTACTGTCATTCATATTCACCCAGTTCAATGTAACAGTGATGGGTTTAGGTTACTGTCATTCATATTCACCCAGTTCAATGTAACAGTGATGGGTTTAGGTTACTGTCATTCATATTCACCCAGTTCAATGTAACAGTGACAGGTTTAGGTTACTGTCATTCATATTCACCCAGGTCAATGTAACAGTGACAGGTTTAGGTTACTGTCATTCATATTCACCCAGTTCAATGTAACAGTGACAGGTTTAGGTTACTGTCATTCACCCAGTTCAATGTAACAGTGACAGGTTTAGGTTACTGTCATTCATATTCACCCAGTTCAATGTAACAGTGACAGGTTTAGGTTACTGTCATTCATATTCACCCAGTTCAATGTAACAGTGACAGGTTTAGGTTACTGTCATTCATATTCACCCAGTTCAATGTAACAGTGATGGGGTTAGGTTACTGTCATTCACATTCACCCAGTTCAATGTAACAGCGATAGGTTTAGGTTACTGTCATTCATATTCACCCAGTTCAATGTAACAGTGATGGGTTTAGGTTACTGTCATTCATATTCACCCAGTTCAATGTAGCAGTGACAGGGTTAGGTTACTGTCATTCACCCAGTTCAATGTAACAGTGTCAGGTTTAGGTTACTGTCATTCATATTCACCCAGTTCAATGTAACAGTGACAGGTTTAGGTTACTGTCATTCACCCAGCCCAATGTAACAGTGATGGGTTTAGGTTACTGTCATTCATATTCACCCAGTTCAATGTAACAGTGATGGGTTTAGGTTACTGTCATTCATATTCACCCAGTTCAATGTAACAGTGACAGGTTTAGGTTACTGTCATTCATATTCACCCAGTTCAATGTAACAGTGACAGGTTTAGGTTACTGTCATTCACCCAGTTCAATGTAACAGTGACAGGTTTAGGTTACTGTCATTCACCCAGTTCAATGTAACAGTGTCAGGTTTAGGTTACTGTCATTCATATTCACCCAGTTCAATGTAACAGTGATGGGTTTAGGTTACTGTCATTCATATTCACCCAGTTCAATGTAACAGTGACAGGTTTAGGTTACTGTCATTCATATTCACCCAGTTCAATGTAACAGTGACAGGTTTAGGTTACTGTCATTCATATTAACCCAGTTCAATGTAACAGTGACAGGTTTAGGTTAAAGTCATTCACTGTCATTCACCCAGTTCAATGTAACAGTGACAGGTTTAGGTACCTGGATAATAAAGCAATCCTTCTCACCCCCCCCTAAATGATTTAGATGCACTATTGTAAAGTGGCTGTTCCATTGATGTCAGAAGGTGAATTCACCAATTTGTAAGTCGCTCTGGATAAGAGCGTCTGCTAAATGACTTAAATGTAATGTAAATGTTACTGTCATTCACCCAGTTCAATGTAACAGTGACAGGTTTAGGTTACTGTCATTCATATTCACCCAGTTCAATGTAACAGTGACAGGTTTAGGTTACTGTCATTCATTTTCACCCAGTTCAATGTAGCAGTGACAGGTTTAGGTTACTGTCATTCATATTCACCCAGTTCAATGTAGCAGTGACAGGTTTAGGTTACTGTCATTCATATTCACCCAGTTCAATGTAGCAGTGACAGGTTTAGGTTACTGTCATTCATATTCACCCAGTTCAATGTAACAGTGATGGGTTTAGGTTACTGTCATTCATATTCACCCAGTTCAATGTAACAGTGATGGGTTTAGGTTACTGTCATTCATATTCACCCAGTTCAATGTAACAGTGACAGGTTTAGGTTACTGTCATTCATATTCACCCAGGTCAATGTAACAGTGACAGGTTTAGGTTACTGTCATTCATATTCACCCAGTTCAATGTAACAGTGACAGGTTTAGGTTACTGTCATTCACCCAGTTCAATGTAACAGTGACAGGTTTAGGTTACTGTCATTCATATTCACCCAGTTCAATGTAACAGTGACAGGTTTAGGTTACTGTCATTCATATTCACCCAGTTCAATGTAGCAGTGATGGGTTTAGGTTACTGTCATTCATATTCACCCAGTTCAATGTAACAGTGACAGGTTTAGGTTACTGTCATTCATATTCACCCAGTTCAATGTAACAGTGACAGGTTTAGGTTACTGTCATTCACCCAGCCCAATGTAACAGTGATGGGTTTAGGTTACTGTCATTCATATTCACCCAGTTCAATGTAACAGTGACGGGTTTAGGTTACTGTCATTCATATTCACCCAGTTCAATGTAACAGTGACAGGTTTAGGTTACTGTCATTCATATTCAACCAGTTCAATGTAACAGTGACAGGTTTAGGTTACTGTCATTCACCCAGTTCAATGTAACAGTGATGGGTTTAGGTTACTGTCATTCATATTCACCCAGTTCAATGTAACAGTGATGGGTTTAGGTTACTGTCATTCATATTCACCCAGTTCAATGTAACAGTGACAGGTTTAGGTTACTGTCATTCATATTCACCCAGTTCAATGTAACAGTGACAGGTTTAGGTTACTGTCATTCACCCAGTTCAATGTAACAGTGACAGGTTTAGGTTACTGTCATTCATATTCACCCAGTTCAATGTAACAGTGACAGGTTTAGGTTACTGTCATTCATTTTCACCCAGTTCAATGTAGCAGTGACAGGTTTAGGTTACTGTCATTCATATTCACCCAGTTCAATGTAGCAGTGACAGGTTTAGGTTACTGTCATTCATATTCACCCAGTTCAATGTAGCAGTGACAGGTTTAGGTTACTGTCATTCATATTCACCCAGTTCAATGTAACAGTGATGGGTTTAGGTTACTGTCATTCATATTCACCCAGTTCAATGTAACAGTGATGGGTTTAGGTTACTGTCATTCATATTCACCCAGTTCAATGTAACAGTGACAGGTTTAGGTTACTGTCATTCATATTCACCCAGGTCAATGTAACAGTGACAGGTTTAGGTTACTGTCATTCACCCAGTTCAATGTAACAGTGACAGGTTTAGGTTACTGTCATTCATATTCACCCAGTTCAATGTAACAGTGACAGGTTTAGGTTACTGTCATTCACCCAGTTCAATGTAACAGTGACAGGTTTAGGTTACTGTCATTCATATTCACCCAGTTCAATGTAACAGTGATGGGTTTAGGTTACTGTCATTCACCCAGTTCAATGTAACAGTGACAGGTTTAGGTTACTGTCATTCACCCAGTTCAATGTAACAGTGACAGGTTTAGGTTACTGTCATTCATATTCACCCAGTTCAATGTAACAGTGATAGGTTTAGGTTACTGTCATTCATATTCACCCAGTTCAATGTAGCAGTGATGGGTTTAGGTTACTGTCATTCATATTCACCCAGTTCAATGTAACAGTGACAGGTTTAGGTTACTGTCATTCATATTCACCCAGTTCAATGTAACAGTGACAGGTTTAGGTTACTGTCATTCACCCAGCCCAATGTAACAGTGATGGGTTTAGGTTACTGTCATTCATATTCACCCAGTTCAATGTAACAGTGATGGGTTTAGGTTACTGTCATTCATATTCACCCAGTTCAATGTAACAGTGACAGGTTTAGGTTACTGTCATTCATATTCACCCAGTTCAATGTAACAGTGACAGGTTTAGGTTACTGTCATTCACCCAGTTCAATGTAACAGTGATGGGTTTAGGTTACTGTCATTCATATTCACCCAGTTCAATGTAACAGTGATGGGTTTAGGTTACTGTCATTCATATTCACCCAGTTCAATGTAACAGTGACAGGTTTAGGTTACTGTCATTCATATTCACCCAGTTCAATGTAACAGTGACAGGTTTAGGTTACTGTCATTCACCCAGTTCAATGTAACAGTGACAGGTTTAGGTTACTGTCATTCATATTCACCCAGTTCAATGTAACAGTGACAGGTTTAGGTACCTAGGATAGGATAAAGCAATCCTTCTCACCCCCCCCCCTTAAATGATTTAGATGCACTATTGTAAAGTGGCTGTTCCATTGATGTCAGAAGGTGAATTCACCAATTTGTAAGTCGCTCTGGATAAGAGCGTCTGCTAAATGACTTAAATGTAATGTAAATGTTACTGTCATTCACCCAGTTCAATGTAACAGTGACAGGTTTAGGTTACTGTCATTCATATTCACCCAGTTCAATGTAACAGTGACAGGTTTAGGTTACTGTCATTCATATTCACCCAGTTCAATGTAACAGTGATAGGTTTAGGTTACTGTCATTCATATTCACCCAGTTCAATGTAACAGTGATAGGTTTAGGTTACTGTCATTCATATTCACCCAGTTCAATGTAACAGTGATAGGTTTAGGTTACTGTCATTCATATTCACCCAGTTCAATGTAACAGTGATGGGTTTAGGTTACTGTCATTCACCCAGTTCAATGTAACAGTGATGGGTTTAGGTTACTGTCATTCACCCAGTTCAATGTAACAGTGACAGGTAATTATTCGCCTACCTCCTCATGCCTTTTGCACACAATGTATATAGACTCCCTTTTTTTTCTACTGTGTTATTGACTTGTTAATTGTTTACTCCATGTGTAACTCTGTGTTGTACTGCTACTGCTACTGCTGTTACTGCGGTTACTGCTCTACATACACTGCTGCTACTGCTACTACTGCTACTGTTACTGCTACTGCTGCTGCTACTGCTACTGCTGTTACTGCTGTTACTGCTGCTACTGCTGTTACTGATGTTACTGCTGTTACTGATGTTACTGTTGTTACTGCTCTACATACACTGTTGTTACTGCTACTACTGCTACTGCTACTGCTAGTGCTACTGCTACTGCTGTTACTGCTGTTACTGCTGCTACTGCTGTTACTGATGTTACTGCTGTTACTGTTGATGTTACTGATGTTACTGCTCTACATACACTGCTGCTACTGCTGCTACTGTTACTTCTGCTACTGCTGCTACTGCTACTACTGCTACTACTGCTACTGTTACTTCTGCTACTGCTGCTACTGCTGCTGCTACTGCTGCTACTGCTACTACTGCTGCTACTGCTGCTTCTGCTACTGCTGCTACTGCTGCTGCTACTGCTGCTACTGCTGCTTCTGCTACTACTGCTGCTGTTACTGCTACTGCTGCTGTTACTTCTACTGCTGCTACTGCTTTTACTGCTACTGCTGTTACTGCTACTGCTGTTACTGCTGTTAGTGCTACTGCTACTGCTGTTAGTGCTACTGCTACTGCTGTTACTGCTACTGCTACTGCTACTACTGCTACTGCTACTGCTTACTGCTGCTTACTACTACTACTACTGTTACTGTTGTTACTGCTGTTACTGTTGTTACACATTACAGTGGTACCTTCTGCTACTGCTGTTACTGCTGCTACTACTACTGCTAATGCTACTGCTGCTACTGTTACTGCTACTACTGCTACTGCTGTTACTGCTGCTGCTGCTGCTACTGCTGTTACTGTTATTGTTACTGCTGTTACTGCTGCTACTGTTTACTGCTACTACTGCTGTTACTGCTACTTTACTGCTCTGCATACACTGCTGTTACTGCTGCCGTACTGCTGTTACTGCTGCTACTGCTGCTATTGCTACTGCTGTTACTGCTACTACTACTGCTGTTATTGTTGCTACTACTATTGTTACTACTGCTGCTACTGCTGTTACTGCTACTGCTCTACATACACTGCTGCTACTGCTGCTACTGCTGTTACTGCTGTTTTTGCTGTTACTGCTGCTACTGCTGTTACTGCTGTTACTGCTCTACATACACTGCTGCTACTGCTGCTACTGCTGTTACTGCTGCTACTGCTGTTACTGCTGTTACTGCTCTACATACACTGCTGCTACTGCTGCTACATACACTGCTGCTACTGCTGTTACTGCTGCTACTGCTGTTACTGCTGCTACTGCTGTTACTGCTGCTACTGCTGTTATTGCTCTACATACACTGCTGCTACTGCTGTTACTGCTGTTAATGCTGCTACTGCTACTGCTACTGTTACTGCTACTGTTACTGCTACTGTTACTGCTACTGCTGTTACTGCTATTACTGATGTTACTGCTCTACATACACTGCTGCTACTGCTGTTACTGCTACTGCTACTACTTCTATTGCTGCTACTGTTACTTCTGCTACTGCTGCTACTGCTACTACTGCTACTACTGCTACTGTTACTGCTGCTACTGCTACTACTGCTGCTGTTACTGCTACTGCTGCTGTTACTGCTACTGCTGTTACTGCTGTTAGTGCTACTGCTACTGCTGTTAGTGCTACTGCTACTGCTGTTACTGCTACTGCTGCTACTGCTACTGCTGCTACTGCTGTTACTGCTACTGCTGCTGTTACTGCTACTGCTCTACATACACTGCTGCTGCTACTGCTCTACACTGCTGCTACTGCTACTGCTGCTGCTACTGCTGTTACTGCTGCTACTGCTGCTACTGCTGTTACTGCTGTTACTGCTGTTACTGCTGTTACTGCTGCTACTTACTGCTGTTACTGCTACTGCTTACTGCTACTGCTGTTACTGCTGTTACTGCTGTTACTGATGTTACTGCTCTACATACACTGCTGTTACTGCTACTGCTGCTACTGCTATTGCTGCTACTGCTACCACTGCTACTGCTACTGCCACCACCACCACTGTTACCATGCTGTTACTGCTGCCACTGCTACTGCTACTGCTGCTGTTACTGCTACTGTTACTGCTGGCAACTGCTACTGCTACTGCTGTTACTGCTGTTACTGCTGTTACCACTGCCACTGCTACTGCTACCTACTGCTATTGCTGCTACTGCTACTGCTGCTACCACTGCTGCTACCGCTGCTGTTACTATTGCCACCGCTACCACCGCCACCACCGCTGCCACTGCCACCACCACGCTGTTACTTTACCGCTGCCACTGCTTTTACTTACCACCGCTGTTACTGTTGCCACTGCTTGTTACCGCTGTTAGTGCCACTGCTACTGCTTTACCACCACCACCCACCGCCACACCGCCGCTACCGCAACTGCCACCGTTACCGCTGCTACTGCCGCTGCTGCCACCACCACCACCGCTGCCACCACTACCACTACCTACTACTGCTGCTGCCGCTGCTACCACCACTACTGCTACCACTACCACCACCACTACCGCTGCTACTGCCACTACCACCGCTGTACCGCCACCACCACCGCAGTGGTACCTTCTGCCACCGCCGTTACCGCTGCCACTACCGCTACCACCGCCGCCACCGCCGTTACCGCTGCCACCGCTGCTACCACCACCGCTGTTACCGCCGCCGCCGCCGCCACCACTGCTACCACCCACCACTGCTACTACCGCTGCCAACACTGCCACTGCTGCCGCTGCCGCTGCCACCACCACCACCACCACCGCTACCACCACTACCACCACCACCCACCGCTACCACCGCTACCACCACCGCCACCACCACCGCCACCGCCACCGCTGCCACCGCCACCACCGCCGCCGCCGCTGCCACCACCACCGCCGCCGCTACCACCGCCACTACCACCACGCCGCTGCCACTGCTACCACCACTGCTACCGCCACCGCCGCCGCCACTACCACCGCTACCACCACCGCTGCTGCACCACCACCTACCGCCGCCACCGCTACCGTTGCCGCTACCACCGCTGCCACCGCTGCTTCTACCGCTACTACCACCGCCACTACCGCTACTGCCGCTGCTACTACCGCTACTACTACTACTGCTACTACTGCTACTACTACTGCTACTACTGCTGCTACTACTGCTACTACTGCTGCTGCTACTACTGCTGCTGCTACTACTGCTACTACTACTACTACTACTACTGCTACTACTGCTACTACTACTACTGCAACTACTACTACTACTACTGCTAGAGTAGTGATGTTGAGGATGTCAGTGAATGTATGAGTGACTGGGTCGAGTCCAGTGTTTGTGCATAGAGTCAGTGAAGTAGTAGTAGTAGTAGTAGTAGTAGTAGTAGCAGTAGCCATGTTATTTTCTACTTCCTGTTCATAGCCATGTCATTGTCTACTTCTTGTATATAGCCATGTTATTTTCTACTTCCTGTATATAGCCATGTTATTGTCTACTTCCTGTATATAGCCATGTTATTTTCTACTTCCTGTTCATAGCCATGTTATTGTCTACTTCCTGTATATAGCCATGTTATTTTCTACTTCCTGTTCATAGCCATGTTATTGTCTACTTCCTGTATATAGCCATGTTATTTTCTACTTCCTGTTCATAGCCATGTTATTGTCTACTTCCTGTATATAGCCATGTTATTTTCTACTTCCTGTTCATAGCCATGTTATTGTTACTTCCTGTATATAGCAATTTGTTGGTTTTCCTCATTATAGTCATTTGTTATTCACTTGTCATTTATTCCGAGTGTCACTATTTCTATTTCGTCTTTACCTCTGCATCGTTGCAGGTTAGTAAGCATTTCACTGTCAGTCTACACCAGCGTTTCGTTGGCCAGGTTAGTAAGCATTTCACTGTCAGTCTACACCAGCGTTTAGTAAGCATTTCACTGTCAGTCTACACCAGCGTTTAGTAAGCATTTCACTGTCAGTCTACACCAGCGTTTAGTAAGCATTTCACTGTCAGTCTACACCAGCGTTTAGTAAGCATTTCACTGTCAGTCTACACCAGCGTTTAGTAAAAGCATTTCACTGTCAGTCTACACCAGCGTTTAGTAAGCATTTCACTGTCAGTCTAAACCAGCGTTTAAGCATGAACAGGTTAGAAAGCATTTCACTGTCAGTCTACACCAGCGTTTAGTAAGCATTTCACTGTCAGTCTACACCAGCGTTTGTTGGCCCGGTTAGTAAGCATTTCTACACCAGTGTTTCACCAGCCAGGTTAGTAAGCATTTCACTGTCAGTCTACACCAGCGTTTTGTTGGCCCGGTTAGTAAGCATTTCACTGTCAGTCTACACCAGCGTTTAGTAAGCATTTCACTGTCAGTCTACACCAGCGTTTTGTTGGCCAGGTTAGTAAGCATTTCACTGTCAGTCTACACCAGCGTTTAGTAAGCATTTCACTGTCAGTCTACACCAGCGTTTAGTAAGCATTTCACTGTCAGTCTACACCAGCGTTTTGTTGGCCAGGTTAGAAAGCATTTCACTGTCAGTCTACACCAGCGTTTAGTAAGCATTTCACTGTCAGTCTACACCAGCGTTTTGTTGGCCAGGTTAGAAAGCATTTCACTGTCAGTCTACACCACCGTTTAGTAAGCATTTCACTGTAAGTCTACACCAGCGTTTTACCACGCATATATAGTAACATTTGATTTGATTAATTTGATTTGACACACATGCACGCACGCACACACAGACGCAGGCAGGTACGCACACACACACACACACACAGACGCAGGCAGGTACGCACACACAAGCACAGACGCAGGCAGGTACGCACACACACACACATACATATATATATAAACACACGCAAACATACACACACACACACACACACACACCTGACACAAAGCCTCACAATAACAGCTCCCTATCAGCACGAAGCAAGACTGCAGGGATCGTCCTCAGAGAGACATGTTGACTGTGTCTGAAATGGTTCCCTATTCCGTATTTAGTGCATTACTTTTAACCAGGGCCCATAGGGCACTAGATAGGGAATAGTGTTCCATTTAGGACTCACATATTGACTGACAGTGAATTCTACCCTGAGAAAAAGAGGATAATGATGGTTCAACATCCAACAGATTGACCCGATCTCTCAACCTAAACCAACGCCTGTCAGATTACACGCTCCCATATCTGGCTAACTCAAAACATCCTCTATAATGTTTCTCCAGCTACAACTATTTGGTAGAATACAAAAAGCTGTAATGTGATTGACAGAGTAAATCACCTTCTATTCAGACTGTTTACCTGTTAAATCTTATTAGCCTATCCAAGGCACAAACTGTGATTTTAATACCACCTAGGAGATAGAGAAAATGTGTGTCTGAGAGAGAGGGATGAGGTTGCGTGTGTCAAATTCAAATCAAGTCAAATCAAATTTTATTTGTCACATACACATGGTTAGCAGATGTTAATGCGAGTGTAGCGAAATGCTTGTGCTTCTAGTTCCGACAATGCAGTAATAACCAACAAGTAATCTAACTAACAATTCCTAAACTACTGTCTTATACACAGTGTAAGGGGATAAAGAATATGTACATAAGGATATATGAATGAGTGATGGTACAGAGCAGCATAGGCAAGATACAGTAGATGGTATCGAGTACAGTATATACATATGAGATGAGTATGTAAACAAAGTGGCATAGTTAAAGTGGCTAGTGATACATGTATTTCATAAGGATGCAGTCGATGATATAGAGTACAGTATATACGTATGCATATGAGATGAATAATGTAGGGTAAGTAACATTATATAAGGTAGCATTGTTTAAAGTGGCTAGTGATATATTTACACCATTTCCCATCAATTCCCATTATTAAAGTGGCTGGAGTTGAGACAGTGTCAGTGTGTTGGCAGCAGCCACTCAATGTTAGTGGTGGCTGTTTAACAGTCTGATGGCCTTAAGATAGAAGCTGTTTTTCAGTCTCTCGGTCCCAGCTTTGATGCACCTGTACTGACCTCGCCTTCTGGATGATAGCGGGGTGAACAGGCAGTGGCTCGGGTGGTTGATATCCTTGATGATCTTTATGGCCTTTCTGTAACATCGGGTGGTGTAGGTGTCCTGGAGGGCAGGTAGTTTGCCCCGGTGATGCGTTGTGCAGACCTCACTACCCTCTGGAGAGCCTTACGGTTGAGGGCGGAGCAGTTGCCGTACCAGGCGGTGATACAGCCCACCAGGATGCTCTCGATTGTGCATCTGTAGAAGTTTGTGAGTGCTTTTGGTGACAAGCCAAATTTCTTCAGCCTCCTGAGGTTGAAGAGGCGCTGCTGCGCCTTCTTCACGATGCTGTCTGTGTGAGTGGACCAATTCAGTTTGTCTGTGATGTGTATGCCGAGGAACTTAAAACTTAAGGGTAGGTGACAACTTTAGTTGTCACCTACCCTCACCACCTGGGGCGGCCCGTCAGGAAGTCCAGTACCCAGTTGCACAGGGCGGAGTCGAGACCCAGGGTCTCGAGCTTGATGACGAGCTTGGAGGGTACTATGGTGTTGAATGCCGAGCTGTAGTCGATGAACAGCATTCTCACATAGGTATTCCTCTTGTCCAGATGGGTTAGGGCAGTGTGCAGTGTGATTGAGATTGCATCGTCTGTGGACCTATTTGGGCGGTAAGCAAATTGGAGTGGGTCTAGGGTGTCAGGTAGGGTGGAGGTGATATGGTCCTTGACTAGTCTCTCAAAGCACTTCATGATGACGGAAGTGAGTGCTACGGGCGGTAGTCGTTTAGCTCAGTTACCTTAGCTTTCTTGGGAACAGGAACAATGGTGGCCCTCTTGAAGCATGTGGGAACAGGAGACTGGTATAGGGATTGATTGAATATGTCCGTAAACACACCAGCCAGCTGGTCTGCGCATGCTCTGAGGGCGCAGCTGGGGATGCCGTCTGGGCCTGCAGCCTTGCGAGGGTTATCACGTTTAAATGTTTTACTCACCTCGGCTGCAGTGAAGGAGAGACCGCATGTTTCCGTTGCAGGCCGTGTCAGTGGCACTGTATTGTCCTCAAAGCGGGCAAAAAAGTTATTTAGTCTGCCTGGGAGCAAGACATCCTGGTCCGTGACTGGGCTGGATTTCTTCCTGTAGTCCGTGATTGACTGTAGACCCTGCCACATGCCTCTTGTGTCTGACCCGTTGAATTTAGATTCTACTTTGTCTCTGTACTGACGCTTAGCTTTTTGATAGCCTTACGGAGGGAATAGCTGCATTGTTTGTATTCAGTCATGTTACCAGACACCTTGCCCTCATTGAAAGCAGTGGTTCGCGCTTTCAGTTTCACGCGAATGCTGCCATCAATCCACGGTTTCTGGAGGGAATGTTTTAATCGTTGCTATGGGAACGACATCTTCAACGCACGTTCTAATGAACTCGCTCACCGAATCAGCATTATTCGTCAATGTTGTTATCTGACGCAATACGAAACATGTCCCAGTCCACGTGATGGAAGCAGTCTTGGAGTGTGGAGTCAGCTTGGTCAGACCAGCGTTGGACAGACCTCAGCGTGGGAGCTTCTTTTTTTAGTTTTTGTCTGTAGGCAGGTATCAGCAAAATGGAGTCGTGGTCAGCTTTTCCGAAAGGGGGGCGGGGCAGGGCCTTATATGCGTCACGGAAGTTAGAGTAACAGTGATCCAAGGTTTTTCCGCCCCTGGTTGCTCAATCGATATGCTGATAAAATTTAGGGAGTCTTGCTTTCAGATTAGCCTTGTTAAAATCCCCAGCAACAATGAATGCAGCCTCCGGATAAATGGTTTCCAGTTTGCAAAGAGTCAAATAAAGTTCGTTCAGAGCCATCGATGTGTCTGCTTGGGGGGATATATACGGCTGTGATTATAATCGAAGAGAATTCTCTTGGTAGGTAATGCGGTCTACATTTGATTGTGAGGAATTCTAAATCAGGTGAACAGAAGGATTTGAGTTCCTGTATGTTTCTTTCATCGCACCATGCCTCGTTAGCCATAAGGCATACGCCCCCCACCCCTCTTCTTACCAGAAAGGTGTTTGTTTCTGTCGGCGCGATGCGTGGAGAAACCCGTTGGCTGCACCGCTTCGGATAGCGTCTCTCCAGTGAGCCATGTTTCCGTGAAGCACAGAACGTTACAGTCTCTGATGTCCCTCTGGAATGCTACCCTTGCTCGGATTTCATCAACCTTGTTGTCAAGAGACTGGACATTGGCAAGAAGAATGCTAGGAAGTGGGGCCCGATGTGCCCGTCTCCGTAGTCTGACCAGAAGACCGCCTCGTTTCACTCTTTTTCTGAGTCGTTTTTTTGGGTCGCTGCATGCGATCCATTCCGTTGTCCTGTTTGTAAGGCAGAACACAGGATCCACATCGCGAAAAACATATTCTTGGTCGTACTGATGGTGAGTTGACGCTGATCTTATATACAGTAGTTCTTCTCGACTGTATGTAATGAAACCTAAGATGACCTGGGGTACTAATGTAAGAAATAACACGTAAAAAAAACAAAAAACTGCATAGTTTCCTAGGAACGCGAGGCGGCCAAGAGAGATAAACACACACACACACACACCAAGAGAGATCAACACACACACACACAGCCAGAGATAAACACACACACACACACACACACACCAAGAGAGATCAACACACACACACACACAGCCAGAGATAAACACACACACACACAAACACATACACACCAAGAGAGATAAACACACACACACACAAAGAGAGATAAACACACACACACACAGCCAGAGAGATAAACACACACACACCAAGAGAGATAAACACACACACACACACCAAGAGAGATAAACACACACACACCAAGAGAGATAAACACACACACACACACAAGAGAGATAAACACACACACACACCAAGAGAGATAAA
Organism: Oncorhynchus masou masou; assembly: GCF_036934945.1. Classification (NCBI taxonomy): domain Eukaryota; kingdom Metazoa; phylum Chordata; class Actinopteri; order Salmoniformes; family Salmonidae; genus Oncorhynchus; species Oncorhynchus masou. Next base: position 44,062,448 of record NC_088236.1, read on the forward strand.
CACACACACACACCAAGAGAGATAAACACACACACAGCAAGAGAGATAAACACACACACACACCAAGAGAGATAAACACACACACACCAAGAGAGATAAACAGTGAGACTAGTGAGAAAGAAAACACTGTCTCTGTCCAGATGCTGTCAGTTGTTTAGTTTAACAACTCATCACCCTATATCCTTTGTAGTGAATCACTTTAGACCCCACAGGGCTCATAATATGTTATGTTATGTCTTATAATATGTTATGACATATTAACAACAGGAAGAGACTATGTAACAGACATCAACAGCAGGAAGAGACTGTAGCAGACATTAACAACAGGAAGAGACTGTAGCAGACATTAACAACAGGAAGAGACTGTAGCAACAGACATCAACAGCAGGAAGAGACTGTAGCAGACATTAACAACAGGAAGAGACTGTAGCAGACATTAACAACGGGAAGAGACTGTAGCAACAGACATTAACAACAGGAAGAGACTGTGTAGCAGACATTAACAACAGGAAGAGACTGTGTAGCAGACATCAACAGCAGGAAGAGACTGTAGCAGACATCAACAACAGGAAGAGACTGTAGCAGACATTAACAACAGGAAGAGACTGTAGCAGACATCAACAACAGGAAGAGACTGTAGCAACAGACATTAACAACAGGAAGAGACTGTGTAGCAGACATCAACAACAGAAAGAGACTGTAGCAGACATTAACAACAGGAAGAGACTGTAGCAGACATCAACAACAGAAAGAGACTGTAGCAGACATTAACAACAGGAAGAGACTGTAGCAGACATTAACAACAGGAAGAGACTGTAGCAGACATTAACAACAGGAAGAGACTATGTAGCAGACATCAACAGCAGGAAGAGACTGTAGCAGACATCAACAACAGGAAGAGACTGTAGCAGACATTAACAACAGGAAGAGACTGTAGCAGACATTAACAACAGGAAGAGACTGTAGCAGACATCAACAACAGGAAGAGACTGTAGCAGACATCAACAACAGGAAGAGACTATGTAGCTGACATCAACAACAGGAAGAGACTGTAGCAGACATTAACAACAGGAAGAGACTGTAGCAGACATTAACAACAGGAAGAGACTGTAGCAGACATTAACAGCAGGAAGAGACTGTAGCAGACATTAACAACAGGAAGAGACTATGTAGCAGACATCAACAACAGGAAGAGACTGTGTAGCAGACATTAACAACAGGAAGAGACTGTAGCAACAGACATCAACAACAGGAAGAGACTGTGTAGCAGACATTAACAACAGGAAGAGACTGTGTAGCAGACATCAACAACAGGAAGAGACTATGTAGCAGACATCAACAACAGGAAGAGACTGTGTAGCAGACATTAACAACAGGAAGAGACTGTGTAGCAGACATTAACAACAGGAAGAGACTGTGTAGCAGACATCAACAACAGGAAGAGACTGTGTAACAGACATCAACAACAGGAAGAGACTGTAGCAGACATTAACAACAGGAAGAGACTGTAGCAGACATCAACAACAGGAAGAGACTGTGTAGCAGACATCAACAACAGGAAGAGACTGTAGCAGACATTAACAACAGGAAGAGACCGTAGCAGACATCAACAACAGGAAGAGACTGTAGCAGACATCAACAGCAGGAAGAGACTGTAGCAGACATCAACAGCAGGAAGAGACTGTAGCAGACATCAACAACAGGAAGAGACTGTGTAGCAGACATTAACAACAGGAAGAGACTGTAGCAGACATCAACAACAGGAAGAGACTGTAGCAGACATCAACAGCAGGAAGAGACTGTAGCAACAGACATCAACAACAGGAAGAGACTGTAGCAACAGACATCAACAACAGGAAGAGACTGTAGCAGACATTAACAGCAGGAAGAGACTGTAGCAGACATCAACAGCAGGAAGAGACTGTAGCAGACATTAACAACAGGAAGAGACTGTAGCAGACATCAACAACAGGAAGAGACTGTAGCAGACATCAACAACAGGAAGAGACTGTAGCAGACATTAACAACAGGAAGAGACTATGTAGCAGACATCAACAACAGGAAGAGACTGTAGCAACAGACATCAACAACAGGAAGAGACTGTGTAGCAGACATCAACAGCAGGAAGAGACTGTAGCAAACATTAACAACAGGAAGAGACTGTAGCAGACATCAACAACAGGAAGAGACTGTAGCAACAGACATTAACAACAGGAAGAGACAATGTAGCAGACATCAACAACAGGAAGAGACTGTAGCAGACATTAACAACAGGAAGAGACTATGTAGCAGACATCAACAACAGGAAGAGACTGTAGCAACAGACATTAACAACAGGAAGAGACTGTAGCAGACATCAACAGCAGGAAGAGACTATGTAGCAGACATTAACAACAGGAAGAGACTGTAGCAGACATCAACAACAGGAAGAGACTGTAGCAACAGACATTAACAACAGGAAGAGACTGTAGCAGACATCAACAACAGGAAGAGACTGTAGCAGACATTAACAACAGGAAGAGACTGTAGCAGACATTAACAACAGGAAGAGACTGTAGCAGACATCAACAGCAGGAAGAGACTGTAGCAACAGACATCAACAACAGGAAGAGACTGTAGCAGACATCAACAACAGGAAGAGACTGTAGCAGACATTAACCACAGGAAGAGACTGTGTAGCAGACATCAACAGCAGGAAGAGACTGTAGCAACAGACATCAACAACAGGAAGAGACTGTAGCAGACATCAACAACAGGAAGAGACTGTAGCAGACATCAACAACAGGAAGAGACTGTAGCAGACATTAACAACAGGAAGAGACTGTAGCAGACATTAACAACAGGAAGAGACTGTAGCAGACATTAACAACAGGAAGAGACTGTAGCAGACATTAACAACAGGAAGAGACTGTAGCAACAGACATCAACAGCAGGAAGAGACTATGTAGCAGACATCAACAACAGGAAGAGACTGTGTAGCAGACATCAACAACAGGAAGAGACTGTAGCAGACATCAACAACAGGAAGAGACTGTAGCAACAGACATCAACAACAGGAAGAGACTGTAGCAGACATTAACAACAGGAAGAGACTGTAGCAGACATTAACAACAGGAAGAGACTGTAGCAGACATTAACAACAGGAAGAGACTGTAGCAGACATTAACAACAGGAAGAGACTGTAGCAACAGACATCAACAACAGGAAGAGACTGTAGCAACAGACATCAACAACAGGAAGAGACTGTAGCAACAGACATCAACAACAGGAAGAGACTATGTAGCAGACATCAACAGCAGGAAGAGACTGTAGCAGACATCAACAACAGGAAGAGACTGTAGCAGACATTAACAACAGGAAGAGACTGTAGCAACAGACATCAACAACAGGAAGAGACTATGTAGCAGACATCAACAGCAGGAAGAGACTGTAGCAGACATTAACAGCAGGAAGAGACTGTAGCAGACATTAACAACAGGAAGCGACTGTAGCAACAGACATCAACAGCAGGAAGAGACTATGTAGCAGACATCAACAGCAGGAAGAGACTGTAGCAGACATCAACAACAGGAAGAGACTGTAGCAGACATTAACAACAGGAAGAGACTATGTAGCAGACATCAACAGCAGGAAGAGACTGTAGCAGACATCAACAACAGGAAGAGACTGTAGCAGACATCAACAACAGGAAGAGACTGTAGCAGACATCAACAACAGGAAGAGACTGTAGCAGACATCAACAACAGGAAGAGACTGTAGCAACAGACATCAACAACAGGAAGAGACTGTAGCAACAGACATCAACAACAGGAAGAGACTGTAGCAGACATTAACAGCAGGAAGAGACTGTAGCAGACATCAACAGCAGGAAGAGACTGTGTAGCAGACATTAACAACAGGAAGAGACTGTAGCAGACATCAACAACAGGAAGAGACTGTAGCAACAGACATCAACAGCAGGAAGAGACTGTAGCAACAGACATCAACAACAGGAAGAGACTGTAGCAGACATTAACAACAGGAAGAGACTGTAGCAGACATTAACAACAGGAAGAGACTGTAGCAGACATCAACAGAAAGAGACTGTAGCAGACATTAACAACAGGAAGAGACTGTAGCAGACATTAACAACAGGAAGAGACTGTAGCAGACATCAACAACAGGAAGAGACTGTAGCAGACATCAACAACAGGAAGAGACTGTAGCAGACATTAACAACAGGAAGAGACTGTAGCAACAGACATCAACAACAGGAAGAGACTGTGTAGCAGACATCAACAACAGGAAGAGACAATGTAGCAGACATTAACAACAGGAAGAGACTGTAGCAGACATCAACAACAGGAAGAGACTGTAGCAACAGACATTAACAACAGGAAGAGACAATGTAGCAGACATCAACAACAGGAAGAGACTGTAGCAGACATTAACAACAGGAAGAGACTATGTAGCAGACATCAACAACAGGAAGAGACTGTAGCAACAGACATTAACAACAGGAAGAGACTGTAGCAGACATCAACAGCAGGAAGAGACTATGTAGCAGACATTAACAACAGGAAGAGACTGTGTAGCAGACATCAACAACAGGAAGAGACTGTAGCAGCAGACATTAACAACAGGAAGAGACTGTAGCAGACATCAACAACAGGAAGAGACTGTAGCAGACATTAACAACAGGAAGAGACTGTAGCAGACATTAACAACAGGAAGAGACTGTAGCAGACATCAACAGCAGGAAGAGACTGTAGCAACAGACATCAACAACAGGAAGAGACTGTAGCAGACATCAACAACAGGAAGAGACTGTAGCAGACATTAACCACAGGAAGAGACTGTGTAGCAGACATCAACAGCAGGAAGAGACTGTAGCAACAGACATCAACAACAGGAAGAGACTGTAGCAGACATCAACAACAGGAAGAGACTGTAGCAGACATCAACAACAGGAAGAGACTGTAGCAGACATTAACAACAGGAAGAGACTGTAGCAGACATCAACAACAGGAAGAGACTGTAGCAGACATTAACAACAGGAAGAGACTGTAGCAGACATTAACAACAGGAAGAGACTGTAGCAACAGACATCAACAGCAGGAAGAGACTATGTAGCAGACATCAACAACAGGAAGAGACTGTGTAGCAGACATCAACAACAGGAAGAGACTGTAGCAGACATTAACAACAGGAAGAGACTGTGTAGCAGACATCAACAACAGGAAGAGACTGTAGCAGACATTAACAACGGGAAGAGACTGTAGCAGACATTAACAACAGGAAGAGACTGTAGCAGACATTAACAACAGGAAGAGACTGTAGCAGACATTAACAACAGGAAGAGACTGTAGCAACAGACATCAACAACAGGAAGAGACTGTAGCAACAGACATCAACAACAGGAAGAGACTGTAGCAACAGACATCAACAACAGGAAGAGACTATGTAGCAGACATCAACAGCAGGAAGAGACTGTAGCAGACATCAACAACAGGAAGAGACTGTAGCAGACATTAACAACAGGAAGAGACTGTAGCAACAGACATCAACAACAGGAAGAGACTATGTAGCAGACATCAACAGCAGGAAGAGACTGTAGCAGACATTAACAGCAGGAAGAGACTGTAGCAGACATTAACAACAGGAAGAGACTGTAGCAACAGACATCAACAGCAGGAAGAGACTATGTAGCAGACATCAACAGCAGGAAGAGACTGTAGCAGACATCAACAACAGGAAGAGACTGTAGCAGACATTAACAACAGGAAGAGACTATGTAGCAGACATCAACAACAGGAAGAGACTGTAGCAGACATCAACAACAGGAAGAGACTGTAGCAGACATTAACAACAGGAAGAGACTGTAGCAGACATCAACAACAGGAAGAGACTGTAGCAACAGACATCAACAACAGGAAGAGACTGTAGCAACAGACATCAACAACAGGAAGAGACTGTGTAGCAGACATTAACAACAGGAAGAGACTGTGTAGCAGACATCAACAGCAGGAAGAGACTGTAGCAGACATCAACAACAGGAAGAGACTGTAGCAGACATCAACAGCAGGAAGAGACTGTAGCAGACATCAACAACAGGAAGAGACTGTAGCAACAGACATCAACAACAGGAAGAGACTGTAGCAACAGACATCAACAACAGGAAGAGACTGTAGCAGACATTAACAACAGGAAGAGACTGTAGCAGACATCAACAGCAGAAAGAGACTGTAGCAGACATTAACAACAGGAAGAGACTGTAGCAACAGACATCAACAACAGGAAGAGACTGTAGCAGACATTAACAACAGGAAGAGACTGTAGCAACAGACATCAACAGCAGGAAGAGACTATGTAGCAGACATCAACAGCAGGAAGAGACTGTAGCAGACATCAACAGCAGGAAGAGACTGTAGCAGACATTAACAACAGGAAGAGACTGTAGCAACAGACATCAACAACAGGAAGAGACTGTAGCAACAGACATCAACAACAGGAAGAGACTGTAGCAGACATTAACAGCAGGAAGAGACTGTAGCAGACATTAACAGCAGGAAGAGACTGTAGCAGACATCAACAGCAGGAAGAGACTGTAGCAGACATTAACAACAGGAAGAGACTGTAGCAGACATCAACAACAGGAAGAGACTGTAGCAGACATTAACAACAGGAAGAGACTGTAGCAACAGACATCAACAGCAGGAAGAGACTGTAGCAGACATTAACAACAGGAAGAGACTATGTAGCAGACATCAACAACAGGAAGAGACTGTAGCAACAGACATCAACAACAGGAAGAGACTGTGTAGCAGACATCAACAACAGGAAGAGACTGTGTAGCAGACATCAACAACAGGAAGAGACTGTAGCAACAGACATTAACAACAGGAAGAGACTGTGTAGCAGACATCAACAACAGGAAGAGACTGTAGCAGACATCAACAACAGGAAGAGACTGTGTAGCAGACATCAACAACAGGAAGAGACTGTAGCAGACATCAACAACAGGAAGAGACTGTGTAGCAGACATCAACAACAGGAAGAGACTGTAGCAGACATCAACAACAGGAAGAGACTGTAGCAGACATTAACAACGGGAAGAGACTGTAGCAGACATCAACAACAGGAAGAGACAATGTAGCAGACATCAACAACAGGAAGAGACTGTAGCAGACATTAACAACAGGAAGAGACTGTAGCAGACATTAACAACAGGAAGAGACTGTGTAGCAGACATCAACAACAGGAAGAGACTGTAGCAGACATCAACAACAGGAAGAGACTGTAGCAGACATCAACAACAGGAAGAGACTGTAGCAGACATTAACAACAGGAAGAGACTGTGTAGCAGACATCAACAACAGGAAGAGACTGTAGCAGACATCAACAACAGGAAGAGACTGTAGCAGACATTAACAACAGGAAGAGACTGTGTAGCAGACATCAACAACAGGAAGAGACTGTGTAGCAGACATCAACAACAGGAAGAGACTGTAGCAGACATCAACAGCAGGAAGAGACTGTGTAGCAGACATCAACAACAGGAAGAGACTGTGTAGCAGACATCAACAACAGGAAGAGACTGTAGCAGCAGACATCAACAACAGGAAGAGACTGTGTAGCAGACATCAACAACAGGAAGAGACTGTAGCAGACATCAACAACAGGAAGAGACTGTGTAGCAGACATCAACAACAGGAAGAGACTGTGTAGCAGACATCAACAACAGGAAGAGACTGTGTAGCAGACATCAACAACAGGAAGAGACTGTGTAGCAGACATCAACAACAGGAAGAGACTGAAGACATCAACAACAGGAAGAGACAGACATCATCAACAACAGGAAGAGACTGTAGCAACAGACATTAACAACAGGAAGAGACTGTAGCAACAGACATCAACAACAGGAAGAGACTGTAGCAGCAGACATTAACAACAGGAAGAGACTGTAGCAGACATCAACAACAGGAAGAGACTGTAGCAGACATTAACAACAGGAAGAGACTGTAGCAGACATTAACAACAGGAAGAGACTGTAGCAGACATCAACAACAGGAAGAGACTGTAGCAGACATCAACAACAGGAAGAGACTGTAGCAGACATCAACAGCAGGAAGAGACTGTAGCAGACATCAACAGCAGGAAGAGACTGTAGCAGCAGACATTAACAACAGGAAGAGACTGTAGCAGACATCAACAACAGGAAGAGACTGTAGCAGACATCAACAGCAGGAAGAGACTGTAGCAGCAGACATTAACAACAGGAAGAGACTGTAGCAGACATCAACAACAGGAAGAGACTGTAGCAGACATCAACAACAGGAAGAGACTGTAGCAACAGACATCAACAACAGGAAGAGACTGTAGCAGCAGACATTTGTAGCACACTGAACAAACTGGAGCAATGACCTCCATGACCTGGCACTCTGTCTGTGTGCATGTTCTACATTATTCATATCGAACATAAAAACAGAAGAACAGAATAACATTTCATCTGTGGAGGATGTGTTATTTCCTGAGCTGTGAGAATAGTCCCTGTAGTCGGACACCAGTCAGCTATAGCTATATCTATATCTCTACTTTACACACTGTGACACACAGTTCAGTCTTTGGTCTGTCTCTGTGCATGGAGCAGGACTGCCCCCTATAGGGCATAATTAGTATGATATCTCACTTTTCTTTATTCTCTCAACATATCTGCCCCCTTTCCATTGCTCCCTCCCTCCCTCCCTCTCCCCCTCTTCTTTCTCCCCTCTTCTCTCTCCCCCTCTTCTCTCTCTCCTGCTTTTCCTCCTTCTCTCTCTCTCTCTCCTCCCTCTCTCTCTCCCCTCTCCTCCCTCTCTCCCCTCTCCTCCCTCCCCTCTCCTCCCTCCCTCTCTCCCCTCTCCTCCCTACCTACCTCCCTCTCTCCCATCTCCTCCCTCTCTCCCCTCTCCTCCCTCCCTCTCTCCTCTCTCCTCCCTCTCTCCCCTCTCCTACCTCCCCTCTCCTCCCTCCCTCTCTCCCCTCTCCTCCCTATCTACCTCCCTCCCTCCCCTCCCTCCCTCTCCCCCTCATCTGTCTCCCATCTTCTCCCTACCCTCTCCTCCCTCCCTCTCTCCCCTCTCCTCCCTATCTCCCTCCCTCCCCTCTCCCTCCCCTCCCTCCTCTCTCCCCTCTCCTCCCTCTCTCCCCTCTCCTCCCTCCCTCTCCCTCTCCCTCCCTCCCTCCCTCTCCTCCCCCCTCTCCTCCCTCCCTCTCTCCCCTCTCCTCCCTCCCTCCCTCTCCCCTCCCCTTCCTCCCTCTCCCCCTCTTCTTTCTCCCTTCTTCTCTCTACCCTCTCCTCCCTCCCTCTCTCCCCTCTCCTCCATCCCTCTCTCCCCTCTCCTCCCTCTTCTCTCTCCCCCTCCCTCTCTCCCCTCCTCCTCCTTCTCTCTCTGTCCTCTCTCTCCCCTCTCCCTCCCCTCCCCCTTCCCCTCTCCCCCTCTTCTCTCTCCCTCCCTCCTCCTTCCTCCTTCTCTCTCTGTCTCCTCCTCCCCTCTCTCCCCCTCCCCTCCTCCCTCTCTCCCCCTCCCTCCCTCCCTCTCCCCCCCTCTCCCTTCCTCCCTCTCTCCCTCTCTCTTCTCCCCTCTCTCTCCCCTCTCCCCCTCTCCTCTCCCTCCCTCCCTCTCTCCCCTCCCTCCTCTCCCTCTCTCCCCTCCTCCCTCCCTCCCTCTCTCCCCTCTCCTCCCTCTCTTCCCTCTCTCCTCCCTCTCCCCCTCTCCTCCCTCTCCCTCCCTCTCCCTCTCTCTCATCTCCTCCCTCTCTCCCCCTCTCCTCCCTCCCTCTCTCCCTCTCTCCCCTCTCCTCCCTCCCTCCTCCCCTCTCCCCCCTCCCCTCTCCCTCCCTCTCTCCCCTCTCCCCCTCCCTCTCTCCATATTCCCACTACTCTTTCTCTATCTCCGTCTGTGTGTGTTAATGAAGCTGGTTTGTAGAGATGGTATCAGGCTGGCTCAATAGGAGTGTGCTGTGGCGTTGGGGACAGGTCATCAGGTCCAGAGGCTGGTGGCTGGAACAGGGCTAGCAGACTGCCAGAGATCTAATCCTCTTTTCCTGAAACACACTATGTTTATCTCCATTGGTGTATGGGGACTATGGGACTCTATGGGGGGACGCTATGGGAGACTACGGAGGACGATTATGGGGGACAATGTGGGACTCTATGGGGGACTATGGGAGTCTATGGGGACTATGGGACTCTATGGGACTACAGGACTCTATGGGGGACTCTATGGGGACAACTATGTGAGACTATGGGACTCTATGGGGGGATGCTATGGGAGACTACGGAGGACGATTATGGCGGACAATGTGGGACTCTATGGGGGACTATAGGGGACTCTATGGTACTCTATGGGGGACGCTATGGGGGACTACGGGACTCTATGGGGGACTATGGGGACTACGGGACTCTATGTGGGACTACAGGACTCTATGGGGGACTATGGGACTCTATGTGGGACTACAGGACTCTATGGGGGACTATGGAACTCTATGGGGGACTATGGGACTCTATGTGGGACTACGGGACTCTATGTGGGACTACGGGACTCTATGTGGGACTACGGGACTCTATGCAGGACTACGGGACTCTGTGAGACTACGGGACTCTATGTGAGACTACGGGACTCTATGTGAGACTATGGGACTCTATGTGGGACTACGGGACTCTGTGTGGGACTACGGGACTCTATGTGAGACTACGGGACTCTATGTGGGACTACGGAACTCTATGTGGGACGCTATGGAGGACGCCATGGTGGACACTATGGTGGACACTGTGGGGACAATATGAGGGACTATGGGACTCGATGGGGGACTATGGGACTCAATGGGGGACTATGGACTCAATGGGGGACTATGGGACTCATATGGGGGACTATGGGACTTAATGGGGGACTATGGGACTCGATGGGTGACTATAGGACTTAATGGGGGACTATGGGACTCAATGGGGGACTATGGAACTCAATGGGGACTATGGGACTCAATGGGGGACTATGGGACTCAATTGGGGACTATGGGACTCAATGGGGGACTATGGGACTCAATAGGGACTATGGGGGACTATGGGACTCTATGGGGGACTATGGTCACTCTATGGGACTCTATGGGGGACTATGGGACTCTATGGGGGACCATGGAACTCCATGGGGGACTATGGGACTCTATGGGGGACTATGGGACTCTATGGGGGACTACGGGACTCTATGAAAGACTATGGAACTCCATGGGGTCTATGGAGGACTATGGGGGACTATGGGGGACTATGGGACTCTATAGGGGACTATGGGACTATATGGGGGACTATGGAACTCCATGGGACTCTATGGGGACTATGGGACTCTATGGGGGACTATGGGGACTCCATGGGACTCTATGGGGGACTATGGGACTCTATAGGGGACTATGGGACTCTATGGGACTCCATGGGGGACTATGGGACTCCATGGGGACTATGGGACTCTATGGGAGACTATGGGACTCTATGGGACTCTATGGGGACTATGGAACTCTATGGGGGACTATGGGACTCTATGGGGGACTATGGGACTCTATATGGGGGACTATGGGACGCTAGGAAAGACTATGGAACTCCATGGGGTCTATGGGACTCTATAGGGGACTATGGAACTCCATGGGGTCTATGAGGGACTATGGGACTCTATGGGGGACTATGGGACTCTATGTGGGACAACGGACTCTATGTGGGACTATGGGACTCTATGTGGGACTACGGGACTCTATGTGGGACTACGGGACTCTATGTGGGACTACGGGACTCTATGTGGGACTACGGGACTCTATGTGGGACTACGGGACTCTATGTGAGACTACGGGACTCTATGTGAGACTACGGGACTCTATGTGAGACTACGGGACTCTATGTGGGACTACGGAACTCTATGTGGGACGCTATGGAGGACGCCATGGTGGACACTATGGTGGACACTGTGGGGACAATATGAGGGACTATGGGACTCGATGGGGGACTATGGGACTCGATGGGTGACTATAGGACTTAATGGGGGACTATGGGACTCGATGGGTGACTATGGGACTCAATGGGGGACTATGGGACTCGATGGGGGACTATGGGACTCAATGGGGGACTATGGGACTCAATAGGGACTATGGGGGACTATGGGGGACTATGGGACTCTATGGGGGACTATGGTCACTCTATGGGACTCTATGGGGGACTATGGAACTCTTTGAGGACTATGAGACTCTATGGGGACTATGGGACTCTATGGGGGACTATGGGACTCTATGGGGACTACGGGACTCTATGAAAGACTATGGAACTCCATGGGGTCTATGGAGGACTATGGGGGACTATGGGGGACTATGACTCTATAGGGGACTATGGGACTATATGGGGGACTATGGAACTCCATGGGACTCTATGGGGGACTATGGGACTCTATGGGGGACTATGGAACTCCATGGGACTCTATGGGGACTATGGGACTCTATAGGGGACTATGGGACTCTATGGGACTCCATGGGGACTATGGGACTCCATGGGGGACTATGGGACTCTATGGAACTCCATGGGGGACTATGGGACTTTATGGGACTCTATGGGGGACTATGGAACTCTATGGGGGACTATGGGACTCTATGGGGGACTATGGGACTCTATATGGGGACTATGGGACGCTAGGAAAGACTATGGAACTCCATGGGGTCTATGGGACTCTATAGGGGACTATGGAACTCCATGGGGTCTATGGGGACTATGGGACTCTATGGGGGACTATGGAACTCCATGGGACTCTATGGGGGACTATGGGACTCTATAGGGGACTATGGGACTCTATGGGACTCTATGGGGGACTATGGGACTCTATGGGGCTCTATAGGGGACTATGGGACTCTATAGGGACTATGGGACTCTATGGGGACTATGGGACTCTATGGGGGACTACGGGACTCTATGTGGGACTACGGGACTCTATGTGGGACTACGGGGCTCTATGTGGGACTACGATGGGACTCTATGGGGACTGCGGGACTCTATGTGGGACTATGGGACTCTATGTGGGACTACGGGACTCTGTGGGACTACGGACTCTGTGTGGACTACGGGACTCTATGTGGGACTACGGGACTCTATGTGAGACTACGGGACTCTATGTGAGACTACGGAACTCTATGTGGGACTACGGAACTCTATGTGGGACGCTATGGAGGACGCCATGGTGGACACTATGGGGGACACTGTGGGGACAATATGAGGGACTATGGGACTCGATGGGGACTATGGGACTCGATGGGTGACTATAGGACTCAATGGGGACTATGGGACTCAATGGGGGACTATGGGACTCAATGGGGACTATGGGACTCAATGGGGGACTATGGACTCAATGGGGGACTATGGACTCAATGGGGTACTATGGGACTCAATGGGGGACTATGGGACTCAATAGGGACTATGGGGACTATGGACTCAATAGGGACTATGGGGACTATGGGACTCTATGGGGGACTATGGTCACTCTATGGGACTCTATGGGGGACTATGGAACTCTATGAGGGACTATGAGACTCTATGGGGGACTATGGGACTCTATGGGGACTATGGGACTCTATGGGGACTACGGGACTCTATGGGGGACTATGAAACTCCATTACATTTACATTTAAGTCATTTAGCAGACGCTCTTATCCAGAGCGACTTACAAATTGGTGAATTCACCTTCTGACATCAGTGGAACAGCCACTTTACAATGGGGTCTATGGGGGACTATGGAACTCCATGGGACTCTATGGGGGACTATGGGACTCTATGTGGGACTATGGAACTCCATGGGACTCTATAGGGGACTATGGGACTCTATAGGGGACTATGGGACTCTATGGGACTCCATGGGGACTATGGGACTCTATGGAACTCCATGGGGGACTATGGGACTCTATGGGAGACTATGGGACTCTATGGGACTCTATGGGGGACTATGGGACTCCATGGGACTCTATGGGGGACTATGGGACTCTATGGGGACTATGGAACTCCATGGGACTCTATAGGGGACTATGGGACTCTATAGGGGACAATGGGACTCTATGGGACTCCATGGGGGACTATGGGACTCTATGGAACTCCATGGGGGACTACGGGACTCTATGTGGGACTACGGGATTCTATGTGGGACTACGGGACTCTATGTGGGACTACGGGACTCTATGTACGTGACTCTATGTGGGACTACGGGGCTCTATGTGGGACTACGGGACTCTATGTGGGACTACGGGACTCTATATGGGACTATACTCTATGTGGGACTATGGGACCTATGTGGGACTACGGGACTCTATGTGAGACTACGGGACTCTATGTGAGACTACGGGACTCTATGTGAGACTACGTCTATGGGGACTACGGAACTCTATGTGGGACGCTATGGAGGACGCCATGGTGGACACTATGGGGGACACTGTGGGGACAATATGAGGGACTATGGGACTCGATGGGGACTATGGGACTCAATGGGGGAATATGGGACTCTATGGGGGACTATGGGACTCTATGGGGGACTACGGGACTCTATGAAAGACTATGGAACTCCATGGGGTCTATGGGGACTATGGGGGACTATGGGACTCTATAGGGGACTATGGGACTCTATGGGGGACTATGGGGACTATGGGACTCTATGGGGGACTATGGGACTCTATGGGGGACTATGGAACTCCATGGGACTCTATGGGGACTATGGGACTCTATGGGGGACTATGGGACTCTATGGGGGACTATGGGACTATATGGAACTCCATGGGGGACTATGGGACTCTATGGAACTCCATGGGGGACTATGGGACTCTATGGGGGACTATGGGACTCTATGGGGGACTATGGGACTCTATGGGGGACTATTGGACTCTATGGGGGACTATGGGACTCTAGGAAAGACTATGGAACTCCATGGGGTCTATGGGACTCTATAGGGGACTATGGAACTCCATGGGGGCTATGGGACTCTATGGGACTCTATGGGGGACTATGGGACTCTATGGGGCTCTATGGGGGACTATGGGACTCTATAGGGGACTATGGGACTCTATGGGGGACTATGGGACTCTATGGGGGACTACGGGACTCTATGTGAGACTACGGGACTCTATGTGGGACTAACAGGACTCTATGTGGGACTACGGGACTCTATGTGGGACTACGGGACTCTATGTGGGACTACGGGACTCTATGTGAGACTACGGGACTCTATGTGAGACTACGGGACTCTATGTGGGACTACGGAACTCTATGTGGGACGCTATGGAGGACGCCATGGTGGACACTATGGTGGACACTGTGGGGACAATATGAGGGACTATGGGACTCGATGGGGGACTATGGGACTCGATGGGTGACTATAGGACTTAATGGGGGACTATGGGACTCGATGGGTGACTATGGGACTCAATGGGGGACTATGGGACTCAATGGGGGACTATGGGACTCAATGGGGGACTATGGGACTCAATGGGGGACTATGGGACTCAATGGGGACTATGGGACTCAATGGGGACTATGGGGGACTATGGGACTCTATGAGGGACTATGAGACTCTATGGGGGACTATGGGACTCTATGGGGGACTATGGGACTCTATGGGGGACTACGGGACTCTATGAAAGACTATGGAACTCCATGGGGTCTATGGGTGACTATGGGGGACTATGGGGGACTATGGGACTCTATAGGGGACTATGGGACTCTATGTGGGACTATGGAACTCCATGGGACTCTATGGGGGACTATGGGACTCTATGGGGGACTATGGAACTCCATGGGACTCTTTGGGGCTCTATGGGGGACTATGGGACTCTATAGGGGACTATGGGACTCTATGGGGGACTATGGGACTCTATGGGGGACTACGGGACTCTATGTGGGACTACGGGACTCTATGTGGGACTACGGGACTCTATGTGGGACTACGGGACTCTATGTGGGACTACGGGACTCTATGTGGGACTACGGGACTCTATGTGAGACTACGGGACTCTATTTGGGACTACGGGACTATGTGGGATGCTATGGAGGACGCCATGGTGGACACTATGGGGGACACTGTGGGGACAATATGAGGGACTATGGGACTCGATGGGGGACTATGGGACTCTATGGGGCTCTATAGGGGACTATGGAGCTCTATAGGGGACTATGGGACTCTATGGGGGACTATGGGACTCTATGGGGGACTATGGAACTCCATGGGGGACTATGGGACTCTATGGGACTCTATGGGGGACTATGGGACTCTATGGGACTCTATGGGGGACTATGGGACTCTATGGGGGACTATGCGACTCTATGGGACTCTATGGGTCCTGTGTGGCTCAGTCGGTAGAGCATGGCGCTTGCAACGCCAAGCGTCGTGGGCTCGATTCCCGCTGGGGCCACCCATATGTAAAAGTAGTGGCCCCAGCCGACTTGTAAGTCGCTTTGGACAAAAGCGTCTGCTAAATGGGATATATGAGACTCTATGGGGGACTATGGGACTCTATGGGGGACTATGGGGGACTATGAGACTCGATGGGGGTCTATGGTCATAGTAGGACACCATATAAGGAATAGGGCTGTCTGGGCCTTTCATTCCTGCACTCCTCTTATCTGCCTTGATTGATCACAAGATGTCAAGCAGTGCACACGTCTAAGGGGTCTGTATTCACAATAGGAGGGATGTAGGTATACTGAGGTGGGCCCCCCTCTCCTGGGCCTGTAGGTATACTGAGGTGGGGCCCCCTATCCTGGGCCTGTAGGTATACTGAGGTGGGGCCCCCTATCCTGGGCCTGTAGGTATACTGAGGTGAGCCCCCTCTCCTGGACCTGTAGGTATACTGAGGTGGGCCCCCTCTCCTGGACCTGTAGGTATACTGAGGTGGGGCCCCTATCCTGGGCCTGTAGGTATACTGAGGTGGGCCTCCTCTCCTGGACCTGTAGGTATACTGAGGTGGGCCCCCTCTCCTGGACCTGTAGGTATACTGGAGGTGGGGCCCCCTATTCTGGGCCTGTATATATACTGAGGTGGGGCCCCCTATCCTACCTGTAGGTATATTGAGGTGGGGCCCCCTCTCCTGGACCTGTAGGTATGCTGAGGTGGGCCCCCTCTCCTGGGCCTGTAGGTATACTGAGGTGGGCCCCCTATCCTGGGCCTGTAGGTATAGTGAGGTTTGGCCTCCTCTCCTGGACCTGTAGGTATACTGAGGTGGGGCCCCCTCTCCTGGGCCTGTAGGTATACTGAGGTGGGGCCCCTCTCCTGGACCTGTAGGTATATTGAGGTGGGGCCCCTATCCCGGAGCTGTAGGTATATTGAGGTGGGGCCCCCTCTCCTGGACCTGTAGATATACTGAGGTGGGGCCCCCTCTCCTGGGCCTGTAGGTATACTGAGGTGGGGCCCCCTATCCTGGGCCTGTAGGTATACTGAGGTGGGGCCCCCTCTCCTGGACCTGTAGGTATACTGAGGTGGGGCCCCCTCTCCTGGGCCTGTAGGTATACTGAGGTGGGGCCCCCTCTCCTGGGCCTGTAGGTATACTGAGGTGGGGCCCCCTCTCCTGGGCCTGTAGGTATACTGAGGTGGGCCTCCCTCTCCTGGGCCTGTAGATATACTGAGGTGGGGCCCCCTCTCCTGGACCTGTAGGTATACTGAGGTGGGGCCCCCTCCCTGGGCCTGTAGGTATAGTGAGGTGGGGCCCCTCTCCTGGGCCTGTAGGTATACTGAGGTGGGGCCCCCTCTCCTGGGCCTGTAGGTATACTGAGGTGGGGCCCCCTCCTGGACCTGTAGGTACTCTGAGGTGGGCCCCCTCTCCTGGGCCTGTAGATATACTGAGGTGGGGCCCCTCTCCTGGGCCTGTAGATACACTGAGGTGGGCCCCTCTCCTGGGCCTGTAGGTATACTGAGGTGGGCCTCCTCTCCTGGGCCTGTAGGTATACTGAGGTGGGCCTCCTCTCCTGGGCCTGTAGGTATACTGAGGTGGGGCCCCTCTCCTGGGCCTGTAGGTATACTGAGGTGGGGCCCCCTCTCCTGGGCCTGTAGGTATAGTGAGGTTTGGCCTCCTCTCCTGGACCTGTAGGTATACTGAGGTGGGGCCCCCTCTCCTGGGCCTGTATGTATACTGAGGTGGGGCCCCCTCTCCTGGACCTGTAGGTATACTGACCCCTCTCCTGGACCTGTAGATATACTGAGGTGGGGCCCCCTCTCCTGGGCCTGTATATACTGAGGTGGGGCCCCTCTCCTGGACCTGTAGGTATACTGATGGGGCCCCCTCTCCTGGGCCTGTAGGTATACTGAGGTACCCCCTCCTGGGCCTGTAGGTATACTGAGGTGGGGCCCCCTCTTTGGACCTGTAGGTATACTGAGGTGGGGCCCCTATCCTGGGCCTGTAGGTATACTGAGGTGGGCCCCCTCTCCTGGACCTGTAGGTATACTGAGGTGGGGCCCCTCTCCTGGGCCTGTAGGTATACTGAGGTGGGGCCCCTCTCCTGGACCTGTAGGTATATTGAGGTGGGGCCCCTCTCCTGGGCCTGTAGGTATATTGAGGTGGGGCCCCCTATCCCGGAGCTGTAGGTATATTGAGGTGGGGCCCCCTCTCCTGGACCTGTAGGTATACTGAGGTGGGGCCCCCTCTCCTGGGCCTGTAGGTATCTGAGGTGGGGCCCCCTCTCCTGGACCTGTAGGTATACTGAGGTGGGGCCCCCTCTCCTGGGCCTGTAGGTATACTGAGGTGGGGCCCCCTATCCTGGGCCTGTAGGTATTCTGAGGTGGGCCCCCCTCTCCTGGGCCTGTAGGTATACTGAGGTGGGGCCCCCTCTCCTGGGCCTGTAGGTATACTGAGGTGGTGACCCCTCTCCTGGGCCTGTATATATACTGAGGTGGGCCCCCTCTCCTGGGCCATTGATACTGAGGTGGGGCCCCTCTCCTGGGCCTGTAGGTATACTGAGGTGGGGCCCCCTCTCCTGGGCCTGTATATATACTGAGGTGGGCCCCCTCTCCTGGGCCTGTAGGTATACTGAGGTGGGCCCCCCCTCCCTGGACCTGTAGGTATACTGACCCCTCTCCTGGGCCTGTAGGTATACTGAGGTGGTGACCCCTCTCCTGGGCCTGTATATATACTGAGGTGGGCCCCCTCTCCTGGGCCAGAATGTAGATGTAAAACAATATTTAAAATAATAAAATAAAATAAGATAATAGGCCCATAAATTGGTCAGAGACTCCAGTCACACTAGTCATAGACTGTTCTCCCTGTTACCACAGGGCAAGTGGTACCGGAGCACCGGAGCAAGTCCAGGACCAAAAGGCTCCGAGACCCGCTCCCCCTTTGTTTTTACACTGCTGCTACTCGTTGTTTATTATCTATGTGTAGTCACTTTACCCCTACCTACATGTACAAATGACCTCGACTAACCTGTTTATTATCTATGTGTAGTCTCTTTACCTTCTACCTACATGTACAAATGACCTCGACTAACCTGTAGCCTCCACATTGACTCTGTACCGGTACCCCCTGTATATAGCCTCTACATTGACTCTGTACCGGTACCCCCTGTATATAGCCTCCACATTGACTCTGTACCAGTACCCCCTGTATATAGCCTCCACATTGACTCTGTACCGGTACCCCCTGTATATAGCCTCCACATTGACTCTGTACCGGTACCCCTGTATATAGCCTCCACATTGACTCTGTACCGTAACACCCTGTATATAGCTCCACATTGACTCTGTACCGGTATCCCCTGTATATAGCCTCCACATTGACTCTGTACCGGTACCCCTGTATATAGCCTCCACATTGACTCTGTACCGGTACCCCCTGTATATAGCATCCACATTGACTCTGTACCGATACCCCCTGTATATAGCCTCCACATTGACTCTGTACTGGTACCCCCTGTATATAGCCTCCACATTGACTCTGTACCGGTAACACCCTGTATATAGCCTCCACATTGACTCTGTACCGGTACCCCCTGTATATAGCCTCCACATTGACTCTGTACCGGTATCCCCTGTATATAGCCTCCACATTGACTCTGTACCGGTACCCCATGTATATAGCCTCCACATTGCCTCTGTACCGGTACCCCTGTATATAGCCTCCACATTGACTCTGTACCGGTACCCCCTGTATATAGTCTCCACATTGACTCTGTACCGGTATACCCTGTATATAGTCTCCACATTGACTCTGTACCGGTACCCCCTGTATATAGCCTCCACATTGACTCTGTACCGGTACCCCTGTATATAGCCTCCACATTGACTCTGTACCGGTACCCCTGTATATAGCCTCCACATTGACTCTGTACCGGTACCCCCTGTATATAGTCTCCACATTGACTCTGTACCTGTACCCCCTGTATATAGCCTCCACATTGACTCTGTACTGGTACCCCTGTATATAGCCTCCACATTGACTCTGTACCGGTACCCCTGTATATAGTCTCCACATTGACTCTGTACCTGTACCCCCTGTATATAACCTCCACATTGACTCTGTACTGGTACCCCCTGTATATAGCCTCCACATTGACTCTGTACCGGTACCCCCTGTATATAGTCTCCACATTGACTCTGTACCTGTACCCCTGTATATAGCCTCCACATTGACTCTGTACCGGTACCCCCTGTATATAGTCTCCACATTGACTCTGTACCTGTACCCCCTGTATATAGTCTCCACATTGACTCTGTACCTGTACCCCCTGTATATAGCCTCCACATTGACTCTGTACTGGTACACCCTGTATATAGCCTCCACATTGACTCTGTACCGTAACACCCTGTATATAGTCTCCACATTGACTCTGTACCTGTACCCCCTGTATATAGTCTCCACATTGACTCTGTACCGGTACCCCCTGTATATAGTCTCCACATTGACTCTGTACCGGTACCC
This sequence comes from Oncorhynchus masou masou, assembly GCF_036934945.1. Classification (NCBI taxonomy): domain Eukaryota; kingdom Metazoa; phylum Chordata; class Actinopteri; order Salmoniformes; family Salmonidae; genus Oncorhynchus; species Oncorhynchus masou. The sequence continues at coordinate 44,083,373 of NC_088236.1, forward strand.
CCTGTATATAGCCTCCACATTGACTCTGTACCGTAACACCCTGTATATAGCCTCCACATTGACTCTGTACCGGTACCCCTGTATATAGCCTCCACATTGACTCTGTACCGTAATACCCTGTATATAGCCTCCACACATTGACTCTGTACCGTAATACCCTGTATATAGCCTCCACATTGACTCTGTACTGGTACCCCCTGTATATAGCCTCCACATTGACTCTGTACCGGTACCCCCTGTATATAGCCTCCACATTGACTCAGTGCCGGTACCCCCTGTATATAGCCTCCACATTGACTCTGTACCGGTACCCCCTGTATATAGCCTCCACATTGACTCTGTACCTGTACCTGTACCCCCTGTATATAGCCTTGTTAATATTATGTCATTTTCTTGTGATACTTTTTTATTTTATTTAAATTTTCACTTAAGTTTGTTTAGTAAATATTTTCTTAACTCTATTTCTTGAACTGCAATGTTGGTTAAGGGGCTTGTAAGTAAGAATTTCACCTGTTGCATTCGGCGCATGTGACAAATACAATTTGATTTGATATTTACAAAAAAAATATGAGTGATTGGAAATTATGCTGAAAAATTACATTGTGTGAAGCCACAATCTATCTGCAATATTAAAGGTGATCTACCCCTTAAAATAATCTAATAAAAATGTTTTACAATAACCTATGAATTTGCTTAAATGTATGATATGTGACAAATTCCAATTTGTTGTGGCTCATGTTTGCTAGGTGGCTAATGCTAACATTAGGTAGGTGGCTAATGTTAGCTCGGTGACTAATGCTAACATTAGGTAGGTGGCTAATGTTAGCTAGGTGGCTAATGCTAATATTAGGTAGGTGGCTAATGTTAGCTAGGTTAGCATTAACATTAGGAGTTAGGTTAAAAGGTTAAGGTCAGTGTTAGGGGAAGGGTTAGCTAACATGCTAAGTTGGTGCAAAGTAGCTAAAATGTGAAAGTCATTAATAATGAGATTCAAACACAACCTTTGGATTGCTAGATGTCACATTATAACCCTACCCATCCACCACAACCAACCATCCTCCTTTCATTTTACGCCTTAAAAAGTCATCTTCTGTCTAATGTAACCATACCGAACTAATTTGAGTGTCCTGGATTTACATGTACTATGTTACGTCTAGTCTATGAGACCTGGTTGAGATATAAAGGCAGCAGCAACAGGAAGACAGAACAGCACCCTGTAACACAGAGACAAACAGAGCAAGTAGAGGTAAAAGAGGACAGGACTGTGTTGTGTAAAATGCAGAAAGATTATGTGTTGGTGGAAGTTAAGCAGGTACATAAAGACCTGAGGTGGTGCTGACAGACAGTGAGGTGATTTCAAAACGGGACAAAGACTTGAGTGAGATGAAATAAGCCTCCTCATTCGCCCCTTTTGTGCTCAGCTCAGAATCGGAAAAAAAGACCAATCTCTCAAATTGTCTCTTGGTCTCTTTCTTCCAGTCCAACCAACAGACGTGTCTCCCTGGGGATTGGATAGATTTCTCTGCTCTCCTTCCACCTCCAAATGACATCCTGGTTGAGATGGATCACAAAGGAGGGGGAATCAGCAGATAGACAAAGAGGGAGAGAGAAACAGAAGGACAGAGAAAGAGAGGGATATAGAAAGAGGGGATAGAGAAAGAGGAGGACAGAGAAAGAGAGGGATATGGAAAGAGGGATAGAGAAAGAGAGGGATAGAGAAAGAGAGGGATAAAGAAAGAGAGGGATAGAGAAAGAGAGGGATAGAGAAAGAGGGATAGAGATAGAGAAAGAGAGGGATAGAAAAAGAGAGAAAGAGAGGGATAGAGAAAGAGAGGGATAGAGAAAGAGAGGGAAAGAGAAAGAGGGATAGAGAAAGAGGGATAGAGAAAGAGAGGGATAGAGAAAGAGAGGGATAGAGAAAGAGAGGGATATAGAAAGAGGGATAGAGAAAGAGAGAGAAAGAGAGGGACATAGAAAGAGAGGGATAGAGAAAGAGAGGGATAGAGAAAGAGAGGGATATAGAAAGAGAGGGATATAGAAAGAGAGGGATATAGAAAGAGAGGGATATAGAAAGAGAGGGATAGAGAAAGAGAGGGATAGAGAAAGAGAGGGATAGAGAAAGAGAGGGATAGAGAAAGAGAGGGATATAGAAAAAGAGGGATAGAGAAAGAGAGGGATAGAGAAAGAGAGGGATATAGAAAGAGAGGGATAGAGAAAGAGAGGGATAGAGAAAGAGGGATAGAGAAAGAGAGGGATATAGAAAGAGAGGGATATAGAAAGAGAGGGATAGAGAAAGAGAGGGATAGAGAAAGAGAGGGGTATAGAAAGAGAGGGATATAGAAAGAGAAGGATATAGAAAGAGAGGGAAAGAGAGGGATAGAAAGAGAGGGATAGAGAAAGAGGGGGATAGAGAAAGAGAGGGATAGAGAAAGAGAGGGATATAGAATAGAGAGAGGATAGAGAAAGAGAGGGATAGAGAAAGAGAGGGATAGAGAAAGAGAGGGATATAGAAAGAAATAGAGAAGAGGGATAGAGAAAGAGAGGGATAGAGAAAGAGAGGGATAGAGAAAGAGAGGGATAGAGAAAGAGAGGGATAGATAAAGAGAATAGAGAAAGAGGGATAGAGAAAGAGAGGGATATAGAAAGAGAGGGATATAGAAAGAGAGGGATAGAGAAAGAGAGGGATATAGAAAGAGAGGGATATAGAAAGAGAGGGAAAGAAAGAGAGGGATAGAGAAAGAGAGGGATAGAGAAAGAGAGGGATAGAGAAAGAGAGGGATAGAAAGAGAGGGATAGAGAAAGAAAGATAGAGAAAGAGAGGGATATAGAAAGAGAGGGATATAGAAAGAGAGGGATAGAGAAAGAGAGGGATAGAGAAAGAGAGGGATATAGAAAGAGAGGGATAGAGAAAGAGAGGGATAGAGAAAGAGAGGGATATAGAAAGAGAGGGATATAGAAAGAGAGGGATAGAGAAAGAGGGATAGAGAAAGAGAGGGATATAGAAAGAGAGGGATATAGAAAGAGAGGGAAGAGAGAGGGAGAGGGACATAGAAAGAGAGGGATAGAGAAAGAGAGGGATAGAGACTGAGAGGGACTCAAGAGAGGGATATAGAAAGAGAGGGATATAGAAAGAGAGGGATATAGAAAAAGAGGGATAGAGAAAGAGGGATAGAGAAAGAGAGGGATATAGAAAGAGAGGGAAGAAAGAGAGGGATATAGAAAGAGAGGGATAGAGAAAGAGAGGGATAGAAAAGAGAGGGATATAGAAAGAGAGGGCTGGAGAAAGAGAGGGATAGAGAAAGAGGGATAGAGAAAGAGAGGGACAGAGAAAGAGAGGGATAGAGAAAGAGAGGGATAGAGAAAGAGGGATAGAGAAAGAGAGGGATATAGAAAGAGGTTCTGGCGCAGCCTCACGTTCCCACCGTGCCTGGCAACAAGACTGGAGAGGGACTCACTGGGCCTGGCAACAAGACTGGAGAGGGACTCACTGGGCCTGGCAACAAGACTGGAGAGGGACTCACTGGGCCTGGCAACAAGACTGGAGAGGAACTCACTGGGCCTGGCAACAAGACTGGAGAGGGGCTCACTGGGCCTGGCAACAAGACTGGAGAGGGACTCACTGGGCCTGGCAACAAGACTGGAGAGGGGCTCACTGGGCCTGGCAACAAGACTGGAGAGGGACTCACTGGGCCTGGCAACAAGACCGGAGAGGGACTCACTGGGCCTGGCAACAAGACCGGAGAGGGACTCACTGGGCCTGGCAACAAGACCGGAGAGGGACTCACTGGGCCTGGCAACAAGACTGGAGAGGGACTCACTGGGCCTGGCAACAAGACTGGAGAGGGACTCACTGGGCCTGGCAACAAGACTGGAGAGGGACTCACTGGGCCTGGCAACAAGACTGGAGAGGAACTCACTGGGCCTGGCAACAAGACTGGAAAGGAACTCACTGGGCCTGGCAACAAGACTGGAGAGGAACAGAGGAGGAACAAAGAGGTGGAAAGATGAGCGGTGTGATGGACAGCGCCGCTGTGCTCTCTGGGACATAGACTTTCACGAAAGAGAGACTGTAATTTAGGGTTACCGCACACACATACAAGCACCACACACACCACACACACAGACAGACATGCTGTTCATTACACACACAGTAGATATAACTGTAAATATCTGTAACTCTCCCCATCCTAGAAACCCACCGACCTAATCTACTGTCATCATTCTTTCTCCTCTCTCTCTCTTCTCTACTCTCTCTCTCTCTTCTCTACTCTCTCTCTCTCTACTCTCTCTTTCTCTCTCTATACTCTCTCTCTGTACTCTCTCTACTCTCTCTCTCTCTCTACCCTCTCCTCTCTCTCTGTCTGTGTGTGTCTCCTGCACTTCTCTCTCCTCTCTCATCTCTCTCTCTATTCTCTCTCTCTACCTTTCTACTCTCTTACTCTCTCTAATCTTCTCTTTCTCTCTTCTGAATGACTCTCTCTCTCACTACTCTCTGCTCTCTCTACTCTCTTTTTTTCTACCCTCTCTTCTCTACTCTCTCTGCTTTCTCTCTCGCTACTCTCTCTCTCTCTCTTCTCTCTCTCTCTGTTCTCTCTCTCTGTGTCTCTGTGTGTCTCTCTTCTGTGTCTCTGTGTGTCTCTCTCTCTGTGTGTCTCTGGTCTCTCTTCTCTCTTAATCTCTCTCTCTCTAGATCTTGATGGTCACTCTCACACACACCATTCTTCTCATTTTACTTGTTTTTTTTGCCTTTCTGTTGTGCTGCATTTCATTCCATTTCTCTCTGGTCCCATGCGGTACACGACAGGGCTTGGATTGGAAAAGTAAACTGGAGAAATGGGTCTTAAATTGAGCTTTTGTTGAGGAAGCTGGAGCCCACATTCTCTCTGTTCACTATTCACATGGATTACTATGGATTTTATGACTCTCATTCTATAGCAGCAACACTTCAAAGTGTTATGTGGTCACATGGTTAGTGATGTTATGTGGTCACATGTGTTGTGATGTTAATGGTGTGTGTTGTGATGTTAATGGTCACATGGTTAGTGTGTGTGGTGTGGTTAGTGATGTTATGGTGAACACCTGTTTTCCATGACATAGACTCACCAGGTGAAGCTATGAGTCATTATTGATTTCAGCTGTTAAATAGTGTAGGGTGGGAGACGGGTTAAAGAAGGATTTTTAAGCCTTGAGACATGGGTTTGTGTGCCATTCAGAGGGTGAATGAGCAAGACAAGATATTTAAGTGCCTTTGAACGGGGTACTGTTCCTGGGACAAAGGGGTTAGGGAGGTGTTCTTAATGTTTTGTGCACTGAGTGTATATAATGTCACTGCAGTTTGATATATGTCCACACGGTGGCACTGTGGTAATGTACCTTCATCCACAATGTTAATGTTTTGTGATCAGATGTTGGTTTCCAATCAAATCACATTTTATTGGTCACATGGTTAGCAGATGTTATTGGTCACATGGTTAGCAGATGTTATTGGTCACATGGTTAGCAGATGTTAATGGTCACATGGTTAGCAGATGTTATTGGTAACATGGTTAGCAGATGTTGATGGTCACATGGTTATCAGATGTTATTGGTCACATGATAGATGTTATTGGTCACATGGTTAGTAGATGTTATTGGTCACATGGTTAGCAGATGTTAATGGTCACATGGTTAGCAGATGTTATTGGTCACATGGTTAGCAGATGTTATTGGTCACATGGTTAGCAGATGTTATTGGTCACATGGTTAGTAGATGTTAATGGTCACATGGTTAGCAGATGTTATTGGTCACATGGTTAGCAGATGTTATTGGTCACATGGTTAGTAGATGTTAATGGTCACATGGTTAGCAGATGTTAATGGTCACATGGTTAGCAGATGTTAATGGTCACATGGTTAGCAGATGTTATTGGTCACATGGTTAGCAGATGTTAATGGTCACATGGTTAGCAGATGTTATTGATCACATGGTTAGTAGATGTTAATGGTCACATGGTTAGCTGATGTTATTGGTCACATGGTTAGCAGATGTTAATGGTCACATGGTTAGCAGATGTTAATGGTCACATGGTTAGCAGATGTTATTGGTCACATGGTTAGCAGATGTTAATGGTCACATGGTTAGCAGATGTTAATGGTCACATGGTTAGCAGATGTTATTGGTCACATGGTTAGCAGATGTTATTGGTCACATGGTTAGCAGATGTTATTGGTCACATGGTTAGCAGATGTTAATGGTCACATGGTTAGCAGATGTTAATGGTCACATGGTTAGCAGATGTTATTGGTCACATGGTTAGCAGATGTTATTGGTCACATGGTTAGCAGATGTTATTGGTCACATGGTTAGCAGATGTTATTGGTCACATGGTTAGTAGATGTTAATGGTCACATGGTTAGCAGATGTTAATGGTCACATGGTTAGCAGATGTTATTGGTCACATGGTTAGCAGATGTTATTGGTCACATGGTTAGCAGATGTTATTGGTCACATGGTTAGCTGATGTTATTGGTCACATGGTTAGCAGATGTTAATGGTCACATGGTTAGCAGATGTTAATGGTCACATGGTTAGCAGATGTTAATGGTCACATGGTTAGCAGATGTTAATGGTCACATGGTTATCAGATGTTAATGGTCACATGGTTAGCTGATGTTATTGGTCACATGGTTAGCAGATGTTAATGGTCACATGGTTAGTAGTTGTTATTGGTCACATGGTTATCAGATGTTAATGGTCACATGGTTATCAGATGTTAATGGTCACATGGTTAGCAGATGTTAATGGTCACATGGTTAGCAGATGTTAATGGTCACATGGTTAGCAGATGTTATTGGTCACATGGTATCAGATGTTATTGGTCACATGGTTAGCAGATGTTAATGGTCACATGGTTAGCAGATGTTAATGGTCACATGGTTAGCAGATGTTAATGGTTGCATGAAGAACAAACAAGAAGGCAGAAACATATAATACTAAAGATTGTTACACTTCTCATTGCCTCACAAGAGAGACTCAACCCTATGATGACATGAAATGGTTCTGCGGTTTGAGACCCAACCCTATGATACCATGAAATGGTTTTGCTCATTTGAGACCCAACCCTATGATACCATGAAATGGTTCTGCTGTTTGAGACTCAACCCTGTGATAACATGAAATGGTTCTGCTGTTTGAGACTCAACCCTATGATACCATGAAATGGTTCTGCTGTTTGAGACTCAACCCTATGATACCATGAAATGGTTCTGCTGTTTGAGACTCAACCCTATGATAACATGAAATGGTTCTGCTGTTTGAGACCCAACCCTATGATGACATGAAATGGTTCTGCTGTTTGAGACCCAACCCTATGATGACATGAAATGGTTCTGCTGTTTGAGACTCAACCCTATGATGACATGAAATGGTTCTGCTGTTTGAGACTCAACCCTATGATACCATGAAATGGTTCTGCTGTTTGAGACCCAACCCTATGATGACATGAAATGGTTCTGCTGTTTGAGACTCAACCCTATGATGACATGAAATGGTTCTGCTGTTTGAGACTCAACCCTATGATAACATGAAATAGTTCTGCTGTTTGAGACCCAACCCTATGATGACATGAAATGGTTCTGCTGTTTGAGACTCAACCCTATGATGACATGAAATGGTTCTGCTGTTTGAGACCCAACCCTGTGATAACATGAAATGGTTCTGCTGTTTGAGACTCAACCCTATGATGACATGAAATGGTTCTGCTGTTTGAGACTCAACCCTATGATGACATGAAATGGTTCTGCTGTTTGAGACTCAACCCTATGATACCATGAAATGGTTCTGCTGTTTGAGACTCAACCCTATGATGACATGAAATGGTTCTGCTGTTTTGAGACTCAACCCTATGATAACATGAAATGGTTCTGCTGTTTTGAGACTCAACCCTATGATAACATGAAATGGTTCTGCTGTTTTGAGACTCAACCAGTGATGTGTATGTGTATATATATATACACTAGATGACTGCCAGGTCGCTGTTTTCACCATCTTCGCTCTCCCAAACAGTAGTCATTTTATTCTGAAAGCTGTAGAAATGCATTAATGGCTATATTTGTTTTTGTCATTGTAAATGTTTTTTTTTTAAATCTATAAAGTATAATTTCAGCATCCATTAGAAGTATTTACAGTATCTGTATCTGAAGACCAGGGGTGGGGTCAGTATCATAATATATATACATAGCAGATGGTATAGAGTCCAGTATATACAGAAGGAGAGCAAGTAATAGATATATATATATATATACACTGCTCAAAAAAATAAAGGGAACACTAAAATGACATCCTAGATCTGAAAGAATGAAATATTCTTATTAAATGCTTTTTTCATTACATAGTTGAATGTGCTGACAACAAAATCACACAAAAATTATCAATGGAAATCAAATTTATCAACCCATGGAGGTCTGGATTTGGAGTCACATTCAAAATTAAAGTGGAAAACCACACTACAGGCTGATCCAACTTTGATGTAATGTCCTTAAAACAAGTCATGAGGCTCAGTAGTGTGTGTGGCCTCCACGTGCCTGTATGACCTCCCTAAAACGCCTGGGCATGCTCCTGATGAGGTGGCGGATGGTCTCCTGAGGGATCTCCTCCCAGACCTGGACTAAAGCATCCGCCAACTCCTGGACAGTCGGTGGTGCAACGTGGCGTTGGTGGATGGAGCGAGACATGATGTCCCAGATATGCTCAATTGGATTCAGGTCTGGGAACGGGCGGGCCAGTCCAGTGTTGGGCTGTAAGCACAACTCCCACCTGTGGACGTCGGGCCCTCATGGAGTCTGTTTCTGACCGTTTGAGCAGACACATGCACATTTGTGGCCTGCTGAAGGTCATTTTGCAGGGCTCTGGCAATGCTCCTCCTTGCACAAAGGCGGAGGTAGCGGTCCTGCTGCTGGGTTGTTGCCTTCCTACGGCCTCCTCCACGTCTCCTGATGTACTGGCCTGTCTCCTGGTAGCGCCTCCATGCTCTGGACACTACGCTGACAGACACAGCAAACCTTCTTGCCACAGCTCACATTGGTGTGCCATCCTGGATGAGCTGCACTACCTGAGCCACTTGTGTGGGTTGTAGACTCCGTCTCATGCTACCACTAGAGTGAAAGCACCGCCAGCATTCAAAAGTGACCAAAACATCAGCCAGGAAGCATAGGAACTGAGAAGTGGTCTGTGGTCCCCACCTGCAGAACCACTCCTTTATTGGGGATGTCTTGCTAATTGCCTATAATTTCAACCTGTTGTCTATTCCATTTGCACAACAGCATGTGAAATGTATTGTCAATCAGTGTTGCTTCCTAAGTGGACAGTTTGATTTCACAGAAGTGTGATTGACTTGGAGTTACATTGTGTTATTTAAGTGTTCCCTTTATTTTTTGTGAGCAGTGTATATACACACACATCACTCTGGTCTCAAAACAGCACCCCCTGGCAGTCATCTAGTGTATGTATGAATGTAAGTATGAATACACACATACATACATGTATACATACATACACATATATATACATATACACACATATATATACACACACACACACATACATACATACATACACACACACACACACACACACACACACACACATACATACACACACATACATACATACACACACACACACACACACACACACACATACAGTGAGGCAAAAAAAGTATTTTGTCAGCCACCAATTGTGCAAGTTCTCCCACGTAAAAAGATGAGAGGCCTGTAATTTTCATCATAGGTACACTTCAACTATGACAAACAAAATGAGAAAAAAAAAACAGAAAATCAAATTGTAGGATTTTAATTAATTTATTTGCTGCTGAGGCACATCGATGTCCGTCTCATGAGGGAAAATGTTGAAAACTACCTGCAATGTAACAACACGTTGAGACATATTTTAAAATGGCAAAACCCTTACTGCAGGGTCGGCTGGCCTTCTCTAGCCACTCGTAGGCTCAGTCACTGGTATACTTTTATTTACATAGCCGTTTCGGGTTTACTACCTTTTTATTTGGGCATTTTTATTGTTCAGAAATGTAGTGGGTCCTCTCTTCGTTCGCAGGACTTTATCCTGCTAACTGTTCCAAATGTCCTGAATTTGGTAAAAGGGTTTACTTTATGTGCTCTGCGCCATCGCTCTTGGAACACCTTACAAAATACTTTTAAACTGGAAGAACTTGTCCCGATTGGTGTTTTTAAATCACTGATGAAGGATTTTGAGGCTGATTCCCTGACCTGACAATGTTTTTAATTTGATTTTGTTATACTCTTGTGAATTCAATGGTTTTTACTAGATTACTTGTAGTTTTTCATGTTGTCTGTCTGTAATTTTTGTGTAATGACTTGGTGCTGCCTATCTTGGCGCTCTTGAAAAAGAGATTTAATCTCAAAGAGCCCTTCCTGGTTAAGTAAAGGTTTAATAAATTAAAGAAAAAGCTTCCTGGTTAAATAAAGGTTTAATAAATTAAAGAAAAAGCTTCCTGGTTAAGTAAAGGTTTAATAAATTAAAGAAAAAGCTTCCTGGTTAAGTAAAGGTTTAATAAATTAAAGAAAAAGCTTCCTGGTTAAATAAAGGTTTAATAAATTAAAGAAAAAGCTTCCTGGTTAAATAAAAAGGTAAAAAATAAATAAATCCCTTCGATTTTAAATGAAAAGACTGAAATGAGTCATTCTTCAAATATCAGTTTTAATGTCTGAACCTGAGCAGTTATTTCCCTAGTCTGATAGCACAACTGTTAATTCAATTATTTATTCATAACAATTATTGGTACAACTTCAAATTGTAAAAATTGTGAAGCATATGTAAAATGACCAGCCAAATAAATGCAGTTACCCATCCCATAGTAACAAGCCTGAAATGCAGTTACCCATCCCATAGTAACAAGCCTGAAATGCAGTTACCCATCCCATAGTAACAAGCCTGAAATGCAGTTATATATATATATATATATACCCATCCCATAGTAACAAGCCTGAAATGCAGTTATATATATATACCCATCCCATAGTAACAAGCCTGAAATGCAGTTACCCATCCCATAGTAACAAGCCTGAAATGTAGTTATATATATATATACCCATCCCATAGTAACAAGCCTGAAATGCTAGAAACACAAGCATTTCACTGCACCTGCAATAACAAAATGTGTGTACCAATAAATGTTGATTTATATTTGATGTAAACACACCTAGGAGTGGAATCTGATTGGACTGGCTCTAAGTAGGCAGAGCAGCCTTAGATTTTCTCCTCGGTCGATTGGCCAAAGCTGCTGTCTGTCCACCTGGTCCAGAGAAGCCCCTCCCCCTTATCCAGGACCAACACTCCACATTATGAAAAAAAACCATCAGAAAACTCAGCGGTTTGTCCCTCTCCAGTTCAGACTATGGTAGTGAAAAGAGGAATATGCATCGAGAGAGAGAGAAAGGTGTTCATGTTGACTTGACCCTCCATCACACCTACGGCGTTCACATCCCCAAACAGAGGATGTGTTTATGCCTTCTTCAAGAAGTCAACCGTGTTAGGTTGCAGTGAGAGCAGGTTAATCCTGGAACTCCTCATCTCTGGGTGGCACGCTGGCTGTAGACTCGGTGGCCAGGCTGGGGCTGGAGGAGCCCAGGAGGGAGGTGGTGACCTCCTGGGAGAAACAGTACTCCTCCTGGTCTGGCTGGGGCCTGGATCTGTGACTCACCACCACACTGGAATAGAGGAGGTGGAAACAGAGATTAGAGATCAAAGGTAACCAATTCCAACTGTGGAGGTATTGAGTTATTTTCCCACTGGCGCTGTGAGCCACTAGGTGTGTAGTTACACTATAGAGAAGCTGTGAAGTTAGAGCCACTAGGTGTGTGTGTGTGTGTAGTGACACTATAGAGAAGCTGTGAAGTTAGAGCCACTAGGTGTGTGTGTGTGTAGTTACACTATAGAGAAGCTGTGAAGTTAGAGCCACTAGGTGTGTGTGTGTGTAGTTACACTATAGAGAAGCTGTGAAGTTAGAGCCACTAGGTGTGTGTGTGTGTAGTGACACTATAGAGAAGTGTGTGTTAGAGCCAATGGTAGTGTGTGTGTGTTGACACTATAGAGAAGCTGTGAAGTTAGAGCCACTAGGTGTGTGTGTGTGTAGTTACACTATAGAGAAGCTGTGAAGTTAGAGCCACTAGGTGTGTGTGTGTGTGTGTGTGTGTGTGTGTGTGTGTGTGTGTGTGTGTGTGTGTGTGTGTCCACTCACCTCGATCTCCTTGGCTCCTGCCTGGGGTGATCAGACTTGGGAACGTAGGTCGACTTGGACCACTAGAAAATAACAAATAAATCATAAGGAATAAAGGTTTTGAAGTGTCTGTCCTATCTAGGAGATATAAGCTATGGAAGAAAAAAAAAATATATATATATATATATAGTGGGGCAAAAAAGTATTTTGTCAGCCACCAATTGTGCAAGTTCTCCCACTTAAAAAGATGAGAGAGGCCTGTAATTTTCATCATAGGTACACTTCAACTATGACAGACAAAATGAGAAAAAAAATCCACAAAATCACATTGTAGGATTTTTAATGAATTTATTTGCAAATGGTGGAAAATAAGTATTTTGTCAATAACAAAAGTTTCTCAATACTTTGTTATATACCCTTTGTTGGCAATGACAGAGGTCAAACGTTTTCTGTAAGTCTTCACAAGGTTTTCAAACACTGTTATTGGTATTTTGGCCCATTCCTCCATGCAGATCTCCTCTAGAGCAGTGATGTTTTGGGGCTGTTGCTGGGGAACACGGACTTTCAACTCCCTCCAAAGATTTTCTATGGGGTTGAGATCTGGAGACTGGCTAGGCCACTCCAGGACCTTGAAATGCTTCTTACGAAGCCACTCCTTCGTTGCCCGGGCGGTGTGTTTGGGATCATTGTCATGCTGAAAGACCCAGCCACGTTTCATCTTCAATGCCCTTGCTGATGGAAGGAGGTTTTCACTCAAAATCTCACGGTACATGGCCCCATTCATTCTTTCCTTTACACGGATCAGTCGTCCTGGAGAAAAACAGCCCCAAAGCATGATGTTTCCACCCCCATGCTTCACAGTAGGTATGGTGTTCTTTGGCTGCAACTCAGCATTCTTTGTCCTCCAAACACGACGAGGTGAGTTTTTACCAAAAAGTTATATTTTGGTTTCATCTGACCATATGACATTCTCCCAATCTTCTTCTGGATCATCCAAAAATGCTCTCTAGCAAACTTCAGACGGGCCTGGACATGTACTGGCTTAAGCAGGGGGACACGTCTGGCACTGCAGGATTTGAGTCCCTGGCGGCGTAGTGTGTTACTGATGGTAGGCTTTGTTACTTAGGTTCCAGCTCTCTGCAGGACATTCACTAGGTCCCCCAGTGTGGTTCTGGGATTTTTGCTCACTGTTCTTGTGATCATTTTGACCCCACGGGGTGAGATTTTGCGTGCAGCCCCAGATCGAGGGAGATTATCAGTGGTCTTGTATGTCTTCCAATTCCTAATACTTTCTCCCAAAGTTGATTTCTTCAAACCAAGCTGCTTACCTATTGCAGATTCAGTCTTCCCAGCCTGGTGCATTTCTACAGTTTCATTTCTGGTGTCCTTTGACAGCTCTTTGGTCTTGGCCATGGTGGAGTTTGGAGTGTGACTGTTTGAGGTTGTGGACAGGTGTATTTTATACTGATAACAAGTTCAAACAGGTGCCATTAATACAGGTAACGAGTAGAGGACAGAGGAGCCTCTTAAAGAAGAAGTTTAAGAAGAGGGTCTGTGAGAGCCAGAAATCTTACTTGTCTGTAGGTGACCAAATGCTTATCTTCCACCATAATTTACAATGTGATTTTCTGGATTTTTTTTCTCATTTTGTTTGTCATAGTTGAATTGTACCTATGATGAAAATTAAAGGCCTCTCTCTCCTTTTTAAGTGGGAGGACTTGCACAATTGGTGGCTGACTAAATACTTTTTCCACCCACTGTATATATTTTGTCCCGTGACACTTGTGGGGGGTCGTAGAGCAAAACGGAGAACACCATCTCCGTCCCACAGGGCGGCACACAATTGGCCCAGCGTCATCCGCATTTGTCCGGGGTAGGCAGTCATTGTAAATATGTTAATTAGCTACCTCTAGGTGGATTGAAACGCAGCCCATGGGGAAATAACAGATACCTCTAGGTGGATTGAAACGCAGCCCATGGGGAAATAACAGATACCTCTAGGTGGATTGAAACGCAGCCCATGGGGAAATAACAGATACCTCTAGGTAGGTTGAAACGCAGCCCATGGGGAAATAACAGATATCTCTAGGTAGGTTGAAACGCAGCCCATGAGGAAATAACAGATATCTCTAGGTAGGTGGACACTGAAACGCAGCCAAACATTGGGAAATAACAGATATCTCTAGGTAGGTTGAAAAGAGTATAATCAGCCCATTGGGAAATAACAGATATCTCTAGGTAGGCAGAGGAATTGAAACGCAGCCTCATTGGGAAAAAACAAATATCTCCAGGTGGATTGAAACGCAGCCCATGGGGAAATAACAGATACCTCTAGGTGGATTGAAACGCAGCCCATGGGGAAATAACAGATACCTTAGATTTGTGACGAAGTTTGCCCAGAAAAAGGCAACTCTTTTTTAAATGTGAGTCTGGTGGATTGAAACGCAGCCCATGGGGAAATAACAGATACCTCTAGGTGTATTGAAACGCAGCCCATGGGGAAATAACAGATACCTCTAGGTGGATTGAAACGCAGCCCATTGGGAAATAACAGATACCTCTAGGTGGATTGAAACGCAGCCCATGGGGAAATAACAGATACCTCTAGGTGGATTGAAACGCAGCCCATGGGGAAATAACAGATACCTCTAGGTGGATTGAAACGCAGCCCATGGGGAAATAACAGATACCTCTAGGTGGATTGAAACGCAGCCCATGGGGAAATAACAGATACCTCTAGGTGGATTGAAACACAGCCCATGGGGAAATAACAGATACCTCTAGGTGGATTGAAACGCAGCCCATGGGGAAATAACAGATACCTCTAGGTGGATTGAAACGCAGCCCATGGGGAAATAACAGATATCTTTAGGTGGATTGAAACGCAGCCCATTGGGAAATAACAGATATCTCTAGGTGGATTGAAACGCAGCCCATGGGGAAATAACAGATATCTCCAGGTGGATTGAAACGCAGCCCATGGGGAAATAACAGATACTCTAGGTGTATTGAAACGCAGCCCATGGGGAAATAACAGATATCTTTAGGTGGATTGAAACGCAGCCCATTGGGAAATAACAGATATCTCTAGGTGGATTGAAACGCAGCCCATGGGGAAATAACAGATACCTCTAGGTGGATTGAAACGCAGCCCATGGGGAAATAACAGATACCTCTAGGTGGATTGAAACGCAGCCCATGGGGAAATAACAGATACCTCTAGGTGGATTGAAACGCAGCCCATTGGGAAATAACAGATACCTCTAGGTGGATTGAAACGCAGCCCATGGGGAAATAACAGATATCTCTAGGTGGATTGAAACGCAGCCCATGGGGAAATAACAGATACCTCTAGGTGGATTGAAACGCAGCCCATTGGGAAATAACAGATACCTCTAGGTGGATTGAAACGCAGCCCATGGGGAAATAACAGATACCTCTAGGTGTATTGAAACGCAGCCCATGGGGAAATAACAGATACCTCTAGGTGGATTGAAACGCAGCCCATTGGGAAATAACAGATACCTCTAGGTGGATTGAAACGCAGCCCATGGGGAAATAACAGATACCTCTAGGTGGATTGAAACGCAGCCCATTGGGAAATAACAGATATCTTTAGTTGGATTGAAACGCAGCCCATTGGGAAATAACAGATATCTTTAGGTGGATTGAAACGCAGTCCATTGGGAAATAACAGATATCTCTAGGTGGATTGAAACGCAGCCCATTGGGAAATAACAGATACCTCTAAGTGGATTGAAACGCATCCCATGGGGAAATAACAGATATCTCCAGGTGGATTGAAACGCAGCCCATGGGGAAATAACAGATACCTCTAGGTGGATTGAAACGCAGCCCATTGGGAAATAACAGATATCTTTAGGTGGATTGAAACGCAGCCCATTGGGAAATAACAGATATCTCTAGGTGGATTGAAACGCAGCCCATTGGAAAATAACAGATACCTCTAGGTGGATTGAAACGCAGCCCATGGGGAAATAACAGATACCTCTAGGTGGATTGAAACGCAGCCCATTGGGAAATAACAGATATCTCTAGGTTAAATTTACAGATTTAGATTTTATTATTATGTTACTTAGATAGACTCTTAAGGCTTGCCTTCAACCCGCAACGGATTGAATCGTGGCCTCAGGATGACTGTGTGTAATGTCATCCACATATAGACATCTAATTGAACAGCATTCCCAGAGAGACAATACTCACTAGATGTGCAGGGTCGGTGGTTCCTAGATGGACTCCTTTCTGACACAGACTCCTCAGCACACAGACTCCTACAAACAACAAGACAATGGTAATGAGTAGTGGGCCCCCTAGTGGTTGCATATGGAAGTGCATTAAGCATTCAGCCATACTGTCAACTTGCTTAAGACCAGTTCACATCCTAAATGGAACCTATTCCCTCTATAGTGCACTGCCCTTGACCAGAAACCTATGGCCCTCCTCTAAAGTAGTGCAGAGGAAAATGGGTACCATTTAAGACATAGAAAGTACCTTGGCTCTTGTACAGAGAGACAGACAGACAGACCGAGGGACAGAGACCGAGAAACAGAGACCGAGAAACAGAGACCGAGACACCGAGACCGAGAAACAGAGACCGAGAAACAGAGACCGAGAAACAGAGACCGAGAAACAGAGACCGAGAAACAGAGACCGAGAAACAGAGACCGAGAAACAGAGACCGAGAAACAGAGACCGAGAAACAGAGACCGAGACCGAGAGACCGAGAAACAGAGACCGAGAGATGAGAAACAGAGACCGAGACCGAGAGACCGAGAAACAGAGACCGAGAGATGAGAAACAGAGACCGAGAGACCGAGAAACAGAGACCGAGAAACAGAGACCGAGAAACAGAGACCGAGAAACAGAGACCGAGACCGAGAGACCGAGAAACAGAGAGATCGAGAAACAGAGACAGACAGAGAAACAGAGACCGACAGAGAAACAGAGACCGACAAACAGAGACAGACAGAGAAACAGAGACAGACAGAGAAACAGAGACAGACAGAGAAACAGAGACAGACAGAGAAACAGAGACAGACAGAGAAACAGAGACAGACAGAGAAACAGAGACAGACAGAGAAACAGAGACAGACAGAGAAACAGAGACAGAGAAACAGAGACAGACAGAGAAACAGACAGAGAAACAGAGACCGAGACACAGAGACCGAGACACAGAGACCGAGACACAGAGACCGAGACACAGAGAAACAGAGACCGAGAGACCGAGAGACCGAGAAACAGAGACAGAGAGACCGAGAAACAGAGACAGAGAGACCGAGAAACAGAGACAGAGAGACCGAGAAACAGAGACAGAGAGACCGAGACAGACAGAGAAACAGAGACAGACAGAGAAACAGAGACAGACAGAGAAACAGAGACAGACAGAGAAACAGACCGAGAAACAGAGACCGAGACCGAGAAACAGAGAAACAGAGACCGAGAGACCGAGAAACAGAGACCGAGAAACAGAGACCCAGAGAAACAGAGACAGACAGAGAAACAGAGACAGACAGAGAAACAGAGACAGACAGAGAAACAGAGACAGACAGAGAAACAGAGACAGACAGAGAAACAGAGACAGACAGAGAAACAGAGACAGACAGAGAAACAGAGAGACAGAGAAACAGACAGAGAGACAGAGAGACAGAGAAACAGAGAGACAGAGAAACAGACAGAGAAACAGAGAGACAGAGAAACAGAGAGACAGAGAAACAGACAGAAACAGACCGACCTTCTCTCCTGTTCTGTCCGTACTTGGTCTCCCACTGGTTGAGCAGGATGTTGAGGTAGCGTGGTTGTTTGAAGAAGCGCAGGTACCGTGAGGAGGAGTGAGAGGGGAAGACGCGTTCAAACTCTCCCTTCCTGCTCAGCTCGTCCTCCGTCTCAGCCAGAACACGTACGTCCTCTGGAGTCAGAACGTCCAGGATGGAGGAGAACAAGTCCTACAGAGACAGAGGAGGGGGTTGGTTATACTTTATACTACAGATTCATTTCACAGGCAGGTACATCAATATCGTGTTATAAAGCTGGTGTGTCTCTCATCCTCACTGTACAACACGGAGGTTCTGACTGAGAAATAGGGGGTGGAACGACCCTCCCAAGATGGACTCCTCAGTGGGGAAGTCAGAGATGGAGATGACGCCAGAGTTAACAAGTTGTGACGTTTCATCACTGGCCTTGAACCATTTCAACGAAAAGATTTTAAACTCATCAATGTGGATAATAATGTAGCTAGTTTGACCATATTGTCAACGTTAAGCAAACTTATTCACTTTATTTTTTAGCAATGTTAGCTAGCTCATCTATCTAGCTAAAACCTTCCTGGTTGAATAATTATGCAGACTTTAAAAGCACTTGAGGCCTCCCGAGTGTCGCAGTGGTCTAAGGCACTGCATCGCAGTGCTGGCTGTGTCTCGAGTGATTCTGGGTTCAAGTCCCGGCTCTGTCACAGCCAGCCGCGACCCGTAGACCCATGAGACGGCGCACAATTGGCCCAGCGTCGTCCGGGTTAGGCCCAGCGTCGTCCGGGTTAGGCCCAGCGTCGTCCGGGTTAGGCCCAGCGTCGTCCGGGTTAGGCCCAGCGTCGTCCGGGTTAGGGGAGGGTTTGGCCCAGCGTCGTCCGGGTTAGGCCCAGCGTCGTCCGGATTAGGGGATGGTTTGGCCCAGCGTCGTCCGGGTTAGGGGAGGGTTTGGCCCAGTGTCATCCGGGTTAGGGGAGGGTTTGGCCCAGCGTCGTCCGGGTTAGAGGAGGGTTTGGCCCAGTGTCTTCCGGGTTAGGCCAAGCATCGTCCGGGTTAGGGGAGGGTTTGGCCCAGCGTCGTCCCGGTTAGGGGAGGGTTTGGCCCAGCATCGTCTGGTTTTGGCCCAGCGTCGTCCTGTTTAGGGGAGGGTTTGGCCAAGCGTCGTCGGGGTCAGGGGAGGGTTTGGCCCAGCGTCGTCCCGGTTAGGGGAGGGTTTGGCGCAGCATCGTCCCGTTTAGGGGAGGGTTTGGCCCAGCATCGTCTGGTTTTGGCCCAGTGTCGTCCGGGTTAGGGGAGGGTTTGGCCCAGCGTCGTCCGGGTTAGGCCCAGCGTCGTCCGGGTTAGGCCCAGCAGCGTCCGGGTTAGGCCCAGCAGCGTCCGGGTTAGGCCCAGCAGCGTCTGGGTTAGGCCCAGCAGCGTCCGGGTTAGGCCCAGCAGCGTCCGGGTTAAGCCCAGCGTCGTCCCGGTTAGGGGAGGGTTTGGCCCAGCGTCGTCGGGGTCAGGGGAGGGTTTGGCCCAGCGTCGTCCCGGTTAGGGGAGGGTTTGGCCCAGCGTCGTCCCGGTTAGGGGAGGGTTTGGCCCAGCGTCGTCCCGGTTAGGGGAGGGTTTGGCCCAGCGTCGTCCGGGGTTAAGGGAGGGTCTGGCCGGCAGGGATGTTCTTGTCCCCTCGCGCTCTAGCGACTCCTGTGGTGGGCCGGGCGCAATGCACGCTGACACGGGCGCCAGTTATACGGCGTTTCCTCCGACACATTGGTGTCCTTGCTTCAGCGATGGGCCAAGACTAAATACCAACTGGATAGCACGAAATTGGGAAGAAAAATGGTATAAAAATAATAATAATAAAAACAATCATTATGTTGGGACTTACGACTTCATAAGGGGATTTGAACACAATCATGGCGGGACTTACGACTTCCTGTCTGGGAAACTTCCCAGTAGTTCCTTGGCTCTTCAGGCGGCTGCATGACTGTACCTGATCTGCGAAGCGCTGGCTCAGGTAGAAGGCCCGCTTGACTTTCTCATCAGTTGAAATCTCGGGTCTGGATCTCTCCCGTGTCCCTCCACACAGACTACACAGCAGAATTCAACCCGTTATGACCAATCCATACAGCAGAAACAGCAAGGCATCAATGAACAACTCTGAAATGACTTTTGTTCACGGATGATGTTGATTTGAGCCCAGAGTGTGAAAGAGACAGACCCTGCCGGCCCCAATTCACTCATTCGCCCTCGAACCCTTCAATGTTCGTACGTCTGTCAAATTAAAGAAAAGGGTGAAAAGCTCAATCGTTACACTGTCTATACCAATCCAGACCCTTCAGATTACACCGTTTATACCAATCCAGACCCTTCAGATTACACCGTCTATACCAATCCAGACCCTTCAGATTACACCGTCTATACCAATCCAGACCCTTCAGATTACACTGTCTAATCCAGACCCTTCAGATTACACCAATCCAGACCCTTCAGATTACACCGTCTAAACCAATCCAGACCCTTCAGATTACACCGTCTATACCAATCCAGACCCTTCAGATTACACCGTCTATACCAATCCAGACCCTTCAGATTACACCGTCTATACCAATCCAGACCCTTCAGATTACACCGTCTATACCAATCCAGACCCTTCAGATTACACCGTCTATACCAATCCAGACCCTTCAGATTACACCGTCTATACCAATCCAGACCCTTCAGATTACACCGTCTATACCAATCCAGACCCTTCAGATTACACCGTCTATACCAATCCAGACCCTTCAGATTACACCGTCTATACCAATCCAGACCCTTCAGATTACACCGTCTATACCAATCCAGACCCTTCAGATTACACCGTCTATACCAATCCAGACCCTTCAGATTACACCGTCTATACCAATCCAGACCCTTCAGATTACACCGTCTATACCAATCCAGACCCTTCAGATTACACCGTCTATACCAATCCAGACCCTTCAGATTACACTGTCTATACCAATCCAGACCCTTCAGATTACACTGTCTATACCAATCCAGACCCTTCAGATTACACTGTCTATACCAATCCAGACCCTTCAGATTACACTGTCTATACCAATCAAGACCCTTCAGATTTGACATTGAAGGATTAGGGCCAAGGAGCTAAACCGGCTTTGGTCTTTGTGTCTGAGGACTTTAGTCCAGTGTTTATTAAGGGGTCCTAACACTACACCCTGGGGGTGGAATCATTATCCCAAACGCAATCCGTTTGCTCCAAACAGAAAACGTTGCGCAACGGAAACCATTTGCTCCAAACAGAAAACGTTGCGCAACGGAAACCATTTCTATTTGACAAATTCAGTTTCCGTTTGGTTCCGAGTGAAGAAAAGAAACGGATTCCACTAATCAATGGTTTTGATGAGTTCATTAGTGGTGCCAGGTGAAAGGTGTCTACATTTAGGTCCCCAGGAGCATAATTAAGGAAACACTGTCTAAAAGATATGGTGGAAGCCAGCATATAACCCTCTCTACATACCTGCTGGCAGAGCTGCTGGCGGAGGGAAGCACCTCTTCTCTCTGAGGCAGAAGGAAACCCGCCAGGTTCAACACATCTCTGATCATCTGGCCCTTAATGGCCACGTCCAGAGCGGTGCTGGAGTGGAGGCTGTTAGGAGAGAGCGAGGTTAGGAGAGAGCAAGGTCAGGAAGACAGTACTGGCACCGTCGGTGAGAGGCACCGGCCAGGACTATAAATTGTGCTAGTACTTGGGTTGCAAAAACTCCCAAAACGACCCGTTTTTTTCAGATACAGTTGGAGGGTTTCTGGATTCAGCAGGAAATAGAATACCTGGTTCAACGAACACCCGTCTCTCCCAACCCAACCCTTAGACAGAGAACACCTGTCTTCTCCAACCCACCCTTAGACAGAGAACACCCGTCTTCTCCAACCCACCCTTAGACAGAGAACACCTGTCTTCTCCAACCCACCCTTAGACAGAGAACACCTGTCTTCTCCAACCCACCCTTAGACAGAGAACACCAGTCTTCTCCAACACCCCTCAGACAGAGAACACCAGTCTTCTCCAACACCCCTCAGACAGAGAACACCAGTCTTCTCCAACCCACCCTCAGACAGAGAACACCAGTCTTCTCCAACCCACCCTCAGACAGAGAACACCTGTCTCCTCCACCCACCCTTAGACAGAGAACACCTGTCTTCTCCAACACCCCTTAGACAGAGAACACCTGTCTTCTCCAACCCACCCTTAGACAGAGAACACCTGTCTTCTCCAACCCACAGAGAACACCCGTCTTCAACCAACCCACCCTCAGACAGAGAACACCTGTCTTCTCCAACCCACCCTTAGACAGAGAACACCTCTTCTCCAGAGAACCCACTTCTCCAACACACAGACAGAGAACACCTGTCTTCTCCAACCCACCCTTAGACAGAGAACACCTGTCTTCTCCAACCCACCCTTAGACAGAGAACACCTGTCTTCTCCAACACCCCTCAGACAGAGAACACCAGTCTTCTGCTCTGACAGAGAACACCCATGGATGACAGAGAACACCTGTCTTCTCCAAGCACCCTTAGACAGGGAACACCTGTCAAGGGCCCAGACAGATATGACAGGAATGAATGCATTTAGGATATAAACCCAGCAACACTCAGAGAACACCTGTTCCCAGATCAAAACACCTCCCCCCACCCTAAGAGAACACCTTTTTCCAGTACCTGGCAGAGAACACCTTTGCACCAACTACAGGGAACTTCCCAACCCACCCTTAGACAGAGAACACCTGTAACAGGGCCAACTCCTTAGCCACTAGGCCACCTACCAACAAGGAGGGACTCTTCCAACCAGGAAGAATGTCTGGTCTGTACTATTTGTTACCTTGGTGAGATGTTGACCTCCAGAACCCAAGGCTTGAGGTTCTCATCCAGCATGATGTCAAAGCCAAACAGCTCATGACAGCTATAGACAGAGAACACCTGTCTTCTCCAGACAGAGAAGCTTGACACAGACAGTGTCTTCCACAAGACAGAGAACACCTGTCAGACCTTAGAAGGAACACATAGACAGATAACAACCGGATTATACAGAGAACACCTGTCTTCTCCAACACTAGACAGGTCTAACCCACCCTGGAGAACATTATAACTGACAGGGAACACCTCAGACCTGACAGAGAACACCTGTCAACACCCCTTAGAGACACACCCCTCAGACAGGGAACACCTATAATACAGAGAACACCTAACGGTCTTCTCCAACCCACCCTGGAGCATTATAACACCCCTGACAGAGAACACCAGTCAGACAGAGAACACTGATAACACACAGACAGAGAACACCTGTCTTCTCCAACCGGATTATAATAACACTTAGACAGGTCTAACCCACCCTGACAGAGAACATTAACCCACCCTAACAGAGAACACCCGTCTTCTCCAACACCCCTTAGACAGAGAAGACCGGTCTTCTCCAACACCCCAGACAGAACACCTGTCTTCTGAGAAGACCTGTCTTCTCCAACCCACCCTTAGAGAGAACACCTGTCTTCTCCAACCCACCCTTAGACAGAGAACACGGGTCTTCTCCAACACCCCTGACAGAGAACACCTGTCTTCTCCAAGCCACCCTTAGACAGACAACACCGGATTATAATACAACCCACCCTAGACAGAGAACACCTGTCTTCTCCAACACCCCTGGAGAACACCTGTCTTCTCCATTATAACTGGGTCAGACCTGAGAACACCTAACACAGAGAGAACACAACCCACCCTTAGACAGAGAACACCTTATAATACACTAGACAGAGAACACCTGTCTATGGAGAACATTATAACTGGGTCAGACCTGACAGAGAACACCAACCTTCTAAACACTACACTTGGAGCACTGGGTCAGACCTGATAACACCACTTAGACAGAGAACACCTGTCAGACAGACACAACATTAACACCCCTAGACAGAGAACACCAGTCTTCTCCAACACCCCTAAACCTGTCTTCTCCAACACCCCTTAGACAGAGAACACCAGCATAACACCCCTGACAGAGAACACCTATAGACAACACCCCTTAGAGAGAACACCTAACACCCCTTAGACAGAGAACACCTGCATGTTTAACACAAGACATGACAGAGAACACCAGTTCTGCTCTATTGCCCATGGATGGAGTGCATGTTGCCCAACGAGGGAATGAATGCGGATATAAACTGTTCCCAGATCAAATCCCCCCTAATATTTTTCCAGCACCTCAGATTTGAAAACCTTCCGGAAGGGCCAACTCAAAGCCACCTGACCTTCCAACCAGGCAGAATGTCTGGTCTGTACTATTTGTTACCTTGGTGAGATGTTGACAGAACCCAAGGCTTGAGGTTTGCAGATGTCAAAGCCAAACAGCTCATGACAGGATCCTCCCATTACAAACGGGTCAGACCTGAAACACATAGAGAAAACAGGATTATAATACACTATCTTTTATAACTGGGTCAGAGCTGAAACAGAGACAACCGGATTTTTTGTACACTACGGTCTATGGAGCATTATAACTGGGTCAACCTCACATAGAGACACAACAGGATTATAAAAAATAAATAACTGGGTCAGACTGATACACAGAGAGAGACAACCATTATAATACACAGCTATGGAGCATTATAACTGGGTCAGACCTGACAGAGACACAACCGCTGATTATAACCCCCTGCTGCATACGGTCTATGGAGCATTGATGTGAGATCCTGTTTAGACAGTGTTTAGATAGCAGTGAGAGACAACCGGATTTATAATACACTGTTTGGAGCATTATAACTGGGTCAGACCTGATCATAGAGACACAACCGTTATAATACAGTGTTTGGAGCATTATAACGTGTCAGACCTCACAGAGACAACCGGATTATACACAGTGTTTGGAGATTATAACTGGGTCAGAGATCCAGAGACACAACCGTTTAATACACAGTGTTTAACTGTGCCAGACCTGTACACAGAGATCCCGGATTATAATACACTACGGTCTATGGAGCATTATAACTGGGTCAGACCTGATCCAGAGACAACCGGATTTAATAGTGTTTAGCATTATAACTGGGTCAGACCTGATACACAGATCAACCGTTATAATACAGTGTTTGGAGCATTATAACTGTGCCAGACCTGATACACAGAGACAACCGGATTATAATACACAGTGTTTGGAGATTATAACTGTGCCAGACCTGATACACAGAGACCCGGATTTAGACAGTGTTATAGATCAGTGATACACAGAGATCAACCGTTATAATACACTACGAGCATTATAACTGGGTCAGACCTGATACACAGAGACAACCGGATTATAATACACTACGGTCTATGGAGCATTATAACCCAGACCTTACACAGAGACAACCGTGTTTACGGTCTATGGAGCATTATAACTGGGTCAGACCTGATACACAGAGAGACAACCGGATTATAATACACTACGGTCTATGGAGCATTATAACTGGGTCAGACCTGATACACAGAGACACAACCGTGTTTAGATGGAGCGTGACCTGATCCAGACACAACCGGATTATAATACACAGTGTTTAGATAGTGTGAGATCCAGAGACACAACCGGATTATAATACAGTGTTTGGAGCATTATAACTGTGCCAGACCTCCAGAGACAACCGTTATAATACACAGTGTTATAACTGTGCCAGACCTGATGAGATCCACTACGGTTTGGAGCATTATAACTGACAGTTATAGAAGACATTATAGATATGCGTGAGATCCATGTTTAGACAGTGTTTAGATACCCCTCTCATGAAAACCGCGGAAGATCAAAGCTGACCACGGTACTGGAGGCATTGTTTGCAGAATGAGATCCCGTTTAGAATGAGAAAATTGCAGTGTTTAGACATGGTGAAAGATCCTGACAACCAATTCCAGCTTATTGAAACAGACAGTGTTTAGACCCCCTATACCGCGTGATGATCCCGTTTAGACAGTGTTTAGATAGCGTGAGATCCCGTTTACAGTGTGAGATCCCGTTTAGACAGTGTTTAGATAGCGTGAGATCCCGTTTAGACAGTGTTTAGATAGTGTGAGATCCCGTTTAGACAGTGTTTAGATAGCGTGAGATCCCGTTTAGACAGTGTGAGATCACTTTTTGAGAACAAATCGTTTTTGGAGGAGCTGACAAGTGTATAAAAATCAAGCACACAGCCATGCAGTCTCCATAGACAAACATTGGCAGTAGAATGGCCTTACTGAAGAGCTCAGTGACTTTCAACGTGGCACAGTCATAGGATGAAACCTTTCCAACAAGTCAGTTGGTCAAATTCCTGCCCTGCTAGAGCTTCACGGGTCAACTGTAAGTGCTGTTATTGTGAAGTGGAAATGTCTGGGAGCAACAACGGCTCAGCTGGTAAGTGGTAGGCCACACAAGCTCACAGAACGGGACCGCCGAGTGCTGAAGCGCGTAAAAATCATCTGTCCTCGGTTTCAACACTCACCAACGAATTCCAAACAACAACTGTTCGTCGGGAGCTTCATGAAATGGGTTTCCACGGCCGAGCAGCTGCACATAAGCCTACGATCACCATGCACAACGCCAAGCGTCGGCTGGAGTGGTGTAAAGCTCACCGGCAGTCCGACGAAAAAAAAAAAAAGCCAGGTCCATTCAGAAATGATTCGTCGAGATCGGTGTGGAAGAACTTGACTGGCCTGCACAGAGCCCTGACCTCAACTCCAGCGAACAGATTTTGGATGAATTGGAACGCCGACTAAGAGCCAGGCCTAATTTCCCAACATCAGCACCCGACCTCATTAATGCTCGTGACTGAATGGAAGCAAGTCCCCGCGTCAATGTTCCAGCATCTAGTGGAAAGTCTTCCCAGAAGAGTGGAGGCTGTTATAGCAGCAATGTTCCAACATCAAGTGGAAAGCCTTCCCAGAAGAGTGGAGGCTGTTATAGCAGCAATGATCCAACATCTAGTAGAAAGCCTTCCCAGAAGAGTGGAGGCTGTTATAGCAGCAATGTTCCAACATCTAGCGGAAAGCCTTCCCAGAAGAGTGGAGGCTGTTATAGCAGCAATGATCCAACATCTAGTAGAAAGCCTTCCCAGAAGAGTGGAGGCTGTTATAGCAGCAATGTTCCAACATCTAGTGGAAAGCCTTCCCAGAAGAGTGGAGGCTGTTATAGCAGCAATGATCCAACATCTGTTCCAAGATGGCGTAGCAGTAAGTCGTCCTGTCGTATCGTCTCTCTGTAAATATCGTCTCTTTTTCGTTTTAGATAGTTTTAGATATTTTTCTTCCCATATCTATAAAAACATTTTTGCTCGCTTCCAAATACTCTCCTGCAACCCGCCTCACCCAATGTAGCTACTTTTCCTAAAGTATTTATATTTACTTCAGAACCGGAACCCCTCAACTGAAGCTAGCCAGCTAACAACCTGCTATGCTAGCGGTCTTCAGCTAACCGGTCATCAGCTAACCCTTAGCTCGGAAAGCTCTCACCAGTTCGAACAACGCGACGCTAACCAGAGCATAACGGACCTATTTATTTTTTTTAACCCCGGATTCCCACCGCAAACGGAACATCTCTCAGCTGGATCTTCACAACTAGTTATTTAGCTAAACCGCAACCCCGGATAATTACTCCTGGCCAGCGTTTCCACCCACGTAGCTTGAAGCTAGCCCGGCCAGAGCTCCTGTGCTCATAGCATACTCCTGGGCTACAATACCCGGACCCACGACCGGTCTATCGATGTCACTGCATGAAGAGGAATAAACAGACTCACCCCATCGCGACGCCCTCCAAAGGCTAACTCTCTAGCCCTCGCTATCTCCTTGCTTGCTAATTTGGCATGCTAACTGCTAGCTTGTTTAGCCCAGGTCCGCTAACTACTACCTTGTTTACCCCGGCCTGCTAATCTGCTAGCACAGGTCTGCTGTTTTACCTGCTGTTACGCTAGCTGATTAGCTGTTGTTTCACCCACTGTTTTAGCTAGCTTTCCCAGTTCAACACCTGTGATTACTGTATGCCTCGCTGTATGTCTCTCTCAATTGTCAATATGCCTTGTATACTGTTGTTCAGGTTAGTTATCATCGTTTTAGTTCACAATGGAGCCCCTTGTCCCACTCCTCATACCCCTGATACCTCATTTGTCCCACCTCCCACATATGCGGTGACCTCACCCATTACAACCAGCATGTCCAGAGATAAAACCTCTCATCATCATCACCCAGTGCCTGGGCTTACCTTCGCCGTACCCGCACCCCACCATACCCCTGTCTGCGCATTATGCCCTGAATATATTCTACCATGCCCAGATACCTGCTCCTCTTATTCTCTGTCCCCAACGCTCTAGGCGACCAGTTTTGATAGCCTTTAGCCGCACCCTCATACTACTCCTTCTCTGTTCCGCGGGTGATGTGGAGGTAAACCCAGGCCCTGCATGTCCCCAGGCACCCTCATTTGTTGACTTCTGTGATCGAAAAAGCCTTGGTTTCATGCATGTCAACATCAGAAGCCTTCTCCCTAAGTTTGTTTTACTCACTGCTTTAGCACACTCTGCTAACCCTGATGTCCTTGCCGTGTCTGAATCCTGGCTCAGGAAGGCCACCAAAAATTCAGAGATTTCCATACCCAACTATAACATCTTCCGTCAAGATAGAACTGCCAAAGGGGGAGGAGTTGCAGTCTACTGCAGAGATAGCCTGCAAAGTAATGTCATACTTTCCAGGTCCATACCCAAACAGTTCGAACTACTAATTCTGAAAATTACTCTCTCCAGAAATAAGTCGCTCACTGTTGCCGCCTGCTACCGACCCCCTCAGCTCCCAGCTGTGCCCTGGACACCATTTGTGAATTGATTGCCCCCATCTAGCTTCAGAGTTTGTTCTGTTAGGTGACCTAAACTGGGATATGCTTAACACCCCGGCAGTCCTACAATCTAAGCAAGATGCCCTCAATCTCACACAAATCATCAAGGAACCCACCAGGTACAACCCTAACTCTGTAAGCAAGGGCACCCTCATAGACGTCATCCTGACCAACTGGCCCTCCAAATACACCTCCGCTGTCTTCAATCAGGATCTCAGCGACCACTGCCTCATTGCCTGTATCCGCTACGGTGCCGCAGTCAAACGACCACCCTCATCACTGTCAAACGCTCCCTAAAACACTTCTGTGAGCAGGCCTTTCTAATCGACCTGGCCCGGGTACCCTGGAAGGACATTGACCTCATCCCGTCAGTTGAGGATGCCTGGTCATTCTTTAAGAGTAACTTCCTCACCATTTTAGATAAGCATGCTCCGTTCAAAAAATGCAGAACTAAGAACAGATACAGCCCTTGCTTCCCTCCAGACCTGACTGCCCTCGACCAGCACAAAAACATCCTGTGGCGGACTGCAATAGCATCGAATAGTCCCCGTGGTATGCAACTGTTCAGGGAAGTCCAGAACCAATACACGCAGTCAGTCAGGAAAGCTAAGGCCAGCTTCTTCAGGCAGAAGTTTGCATCCTGTAGCTCCAACTCCAAAAAGTTCTGGGACACTGTGAAGTCCATGGAGAACAAGAGCACCTCCTCCCAGCTGCCCACTGCACTGAGGCTAGGGAACACGGTCACCACCGACAAATCCATGATTATTGAAAACTTCAACAAGCATTTCTCAACGGCTGGCCATGCCTTCCGCCTGGCTACTCCAACCTCGACCAACAGCTCCGGCCCCCCCGCAGCTCCTCGCCCAAGCCTCTCCAGGTTCTCCTTTACCCAAATCCAGATAGCAGATGTTCTGAAAGTGCTGCAAAACCTGGACCCGTATAAATCAGCTGGGCTTGACAATC